>NC_041397.2:233490984-233713484 GCF_900747795.2 Erpetoichthys calabaricus | reverse complement strand
GTTGCTGGTAAAAATTCTGTACAGCTCTTGTCACTTGATTTACACTGTTTGCAGAGATAGAAACTAGACAATTGAAGCAGACACGTACACAATGATTCAGGCAGTAAGCATGGCAGTATCTTTATAAGATAACACAACACTTTTGCAAAATAATGAAATGTTTTTTAAGTTGTGATAATTATCTTCGGTTCTTGAGTATTTTACCACCAAAAGGAGTTTTGCTGTGTGGATGTTGTGAACATTAATTCTTGCTGATTAATATGATTTTTACAAATTGATTATATTTTTACCATATTGAGTGACTTCTGTCATATCTTTCCATGTACTGAGAGGCTCCACGTATGTGTCAATAAAAGTGTTCTTCCTATCTTGGACTGGCTTTGTGATTTAACTTTGACCTTGTCAGCCTGAAAAATACACATGACATTCAGAAAATACAGTTTAATAACATAAGTGAAAGTCTAAACAGTTTGCAAGCAAAGTCCTACAAGTGGAAAAAGATTGCCACTGATATGTGTTGTAGATTCAGACCCACTTGCCCCTTCAAAGATTCAATGCTGCTGTGAAGTAGTGCAGTTAAACTACTGAAAATCTCTAAAATTGTATCATCATGCAAAATAAAGCAGCATTCTTCACTCATTCTGTCTGTAAATGGTATATAAATGTACAACATTAATCTATGTACTGAACTAGATTCATTGGTCAACTGTACTGTCATCAATTCCAAAGCTTGTTCTTGTGACTATGCATTTCCACTGCATGCACTGCTTTTATTTTCCAGAAGTCTTTATGTACCAATATTTTAACAAAAAATGCACGCAGTTTTCCAGGTTTGAACATATGACTGGATGACTTGTGTGTGGATTATGTTTGTTATAGATAGAGTTTCTTTTGAAAATTTTCCAGTCTTTTCTGAGACTTCTAGTGTAATTTCTGAGTGTCATACAGTCAAGGAATTTAATTATATGGTTATTTTCTTAATTAGGACCTTCACATAGAAATTGACTTTTATCTAACATGTTTTCAGACACCATTTTGTTTTAAGACTACTGTGGTGGCCATTTTGTGGTTTCAGTCATAATGATTTAGATCCTAGTTGCTAGGGGTGTGGTCTCTAAGGTCATGACATCAAGCATAATTGGTGAAGGGTTAAAAGGTCACCTTTTTTTTAAAAAAAAAAAATTGAATTTGGACCAAGTCTAGCAGCTCAATTTCCTTGGTATTTTGATTACTGTTTTTTAAATATAAGCTCTGCTCTTGGACTCTGATTTTTGGCTCAAGTATTCTCTCTTTTTGACGTTTGGTTTTGACCCTAGCTATGCCTATTCTATCTCCTGTGCTTCACTCCTATTTTCTGAACTGACTTTCGTTTTTGCAGTTAGTACATAACCTCAGCTCACCATGAGTGACTCTGAGAAAGAACAGGCATTTTTTTATTTAAAAGAATTAAACTGATGTTCTGTGAGAGGAAGTTGCAGAAATCACACGGGCCTTTGTAAAAAAAGGTGTTCAATCATTTTTTTTAGCAAAAGAAACAAATGCATATAAAGCGAAAGGGGGAAAATTTCTTGAAACAAAGTGTGTTACTAGAAAGCAAAGTAGACAACTTAGAGAGTAAATGAATTCATAGGAAAACATGGGATGGGGTAGTTGAATCTCTCATTTAGTATTGGAAGAGTAAGTTTAGGTAACCAACATTTCTGTTAGAAATTATTAATGGTCCCATCATTAGTGAGCAACATTGAGGTATTTGCTCTTGTGGATTAACAAATAATTTTATTAGTGCCTCATTGTTAAAGGATTTGTGAGTCAGTCCAATGACTTTAAAAATTAAACTGAGGGTCGCTTCAGTTAATGGGAAATCGATCAGCAAAGGGTCCCTGGATTACAAACCTCCAGTTATACATTTATAAGTGGGGATATTTCACAAAGAGATAGTGACCTTTTTTGTTATTCTGCCCTCCATCTCTTAGGTTAATTTGGGTCTTCCTTGTTGACATAAACATAATCTTGTAATAGATTGGCAAAACAAAGGAAATAAGAATTGGTGTATGAAATGCAATGAGGAGTATCTTAATATTCAGTTACATATCCCTATTTTTTGTGCTCAAATTAACATCCTGCCAAAGTGAAAATCAGAATATTCCTATGTTTTTAGAATAAGTCTTTCACAAGAATTACCCCTGCATCGTACCTAATACACCCCTTCCCAAGGGTAAAATCTATCCATTAACCCATCCAGGAAGTCAAGCTATGGAGGTGTTTATATTAAAGAAAATTTGCAGAAAGCATTCATTGCTCCTGTAGGGTTGGGTTTTTCCTTCATCGAGAAAAAGTGATGGATGGTTGAGACCATGCATTGACTACTGCGAGCTAAACCAAATTAGAGTAAAGAAGAACTAATCCCTTTCACTTATTGTGCTTATCTCATCACTTCAATATCAAGTGACAGGTTTCACCATTTTTTTCTAACCTGCATTAACAAAGTACATATAATTTGATTATAACAAGGAAAGGAGATGAATGGAAAACTCAATTTAATAGGTGTTTCAGTCATTTGTCGATATATATTTAACGATGTTCTTGGGCACTATGTGTTTGTTTATATTGATGACATTTTTCTAAAGATTCACAAACTCAAGTTGAATATGTTCATGAGGTACTAAAATGTCTGAGAGCCTAACCACATGTTTGTAAAATTAGAGAAATGTGAGTTTGACACTGATTAAGTTGTTCCTAGGCTATAAAATCACACCAAAGGGATTAGCCAATGAATCAAACAAAAATATTGATTTTAAATTGGAAAATACCAGAGTGTGTGAAACAGGTGCAACATTTCATAGGGCATGCAGATTATTACAGAAGGTTTATTAGGAGTGTCAATTCTGACAACTCTGCCATCACTTCTCTGACAAAGAAATCTAAGAAACAAACTATGGATTGTTGAAGCACAAGATCCTTTTGACAAGTTTAAGTCTTTACTCACCACAGCCTCCATTTTGAGATATTTAAACCCCTCATATCAATTCATTCTTGAAGTCAATGCATCCCGTAATGGAGCTGTTCTATCAGAATAATTTTTTGATACAAATGTGTCTTTTTTTTTAGAAAACTGTCTTCTGCAGAGCAGAACTATTATGTAGGCTACCTTGAGCTTTTTGCAATTAAGCTAATTTTAGAGGAATGAAGGCATTAGCTAGATGGTGTCGAGTATCCGATTGTAATCTACTCTGACCCTAAGAATTGAATGTATTTGAAGTCAGCAAAACGTCTAAATGCATGTCAAACCCACTGGGCTTTATTCTTTAGTTGTTCCAATTTTGCAATTTCTTATAGATCTGGTATAAGAAATGGCAAAGCTAATGCTCTATCCTGTATTTATGTACTTGACGAAGTTTAATCTGATCCCAAATGCAATATTACCCTAGAAGAAGTTTTAAGAGTTACTGTCACAGCTGTCCATCAGACAATTTAGAATCCCTGATTCAGTAAACCCAGTCTACGAAACCTCCAACTGAAATAAATACAACGTGTATTTATTATGTTCCTCCAAACCTGTGTAGTAAGGGATTAGACTGGGCTCATGTGTCCAACATGTTTATCTACCTGGAAGTGGTCACAGATTCTAGATAACCTCAAGAGGTATTATAAAAACAACAAAAACTGCAAAAAGTCATCAGGGAGCATGTTTCAGCATGTGAGGTTTGCTGAAGGGCAAAATCCTCTCTGGGTTTCAATGTGGGTTCCTTGAACCTATTCCTTGCCCTTCACGTCCATGGGAGTTGTTCTCGATGGGCTTTATCATTGATCTACCTCCTTATAAAGGTCACACGACTTTTTGTCTACTTGTCAATTGTTTTTCCGACTATGCATATTTCATTCCTCTTAAGAAACTCCTTTCGGCTAATGAATAAGCGCAAATCTTTCTCACCAATATCAGATTGAGGCTCTCATTTTATTTCTAGGTTTTGGAGGATGTTCTGTGATTAAATGGGATGTACAGTAAACTTGATCTCAGGATATCATCCTCAAGCCAATAGGGAAATGTAAAGGGTGGGTCAAGATCTTGTGAAATTCCTCAGAAGTTTAAGCAATTCAAGTCAGGAAAATTGGAGTGACTTAACTGCCTAACATTCTTTATCACTCAACATATTGTGGCGAGTGGCATGGGGCAGTACCCAGCCAGGACCCCCGGAAGGAACAAAGGAGGGATTACGCCTCATCTGGACCACGAGGGGGCGACCACCCTGGTGGCTATGGGGGCCATGGGAAAGGAGCATGGAAGCTCAACCCTATAGGGACCCTTATCCCGTGGTCACCGCCAGGGGGCACCCAAATGCCTGGAGAGCCCTGGTCCTCAGCACTTCCGCCATACCCGGAAGTGCTGGGGGGACGAAGACCAGGAACACCTGGAGTGCTTCCGGGTACACAGTTGGCACTTCCGCCACACCAGGGAGTGCCAGCAGAATTTTATTGGAAGGCACCTGGAGCACGTCCGGGTGAAGATAAAAGGGGCTGCCTCACTCCATTTGATGGCTGGAGTTGGGTGGAAGAAGACGGAGCTCGGAGGAGAAGAGTGGAGTAGGTCACGAAGAGAGGCATTGTGAAGAGCCTGGACTGTGAGTGATTGGTACAGGAGTAGCCTATACATCAGTCTACACATAAAGCAGGTCATACGTTAGACTTAGTAATTACCAAAGGACTAAAAATTGATGTAAAGCAGATCATTGATATTGGTCTATCAGAACATTTTCTTTTACTATTTAATACAGAAATATTGATAGAAAACATTCATGAGAAGCATATTGTAAAAAAACACTTCTTTGATTCATCAGCAGCTTTAAAATTTACAAACATTCTAAGCTTCCAGTCCGTTTATAGTGCTATAACTACAATAGCGAGGATAATGTAAATAGTAAGGTAGAAAAATTTAATACTAAGGTGAGAGCTGCTGTTGACATAGTTGTGCCTGAAAAGACAGTTAAAAAATCTTCTAGCATTGTTATACCATGGAAGACCCAAAGAGTATCTGATTCAAAGAGAACATACCGTAGAGCTGAGTGTAAATGGAGAAAAACTAAACTAACTATCCACTGTGAGATATTGAAGGTTAATATAACAGAATACAATAACACAGTCCGTCTTGAGAGGCGCTGCTATTTCTCTAAGATTATAAATAACAATGCTAGTAATCCCAGAATCTTACTCTCTATGATTGATCGTCTGCTAAACCCAGGTAACTCAAAGGAATGCCTCCAAAATACTTCCAGTGAAACTTGTGAGGCTATTGCTGTATTTTTTAATCAAAAAATGAATGATATTAGAAATAATATAGTATATCTCCCCAATACTGCAGATCCTCTTAAGCCCCAGTACTCCGTTATAAACAAATTAAATTCTTTCACCAGGATAGATTTACCTGATTTACATAAAATAATTTCTCAACTGAGACCCTCCACCTGCATCCTTGACCCAATACCAACAAGTTTTTTCAAAGAAGTATCGGGCGTGCTAATTGATAGTATTCTTGACATTGTAAACTCGTCATTAGATACGAGGGTCTTCCCAGACTGTCTTAAGACTGCTGTAGTTAAACCCCTGCTCAAGAAAAATAATCTTGACTCCTCTGCTTTTGAAAATTTTAGACCGATTTCGAACCTGCCTTTCTTAAGTAAAATTTTAGAGAAAACAGTCATTATGCAGCTAGATGACCACCTCAATAAACATGCTATTCTTGATAAGTTTCAGTCGGGTTTTAGAACAAATCACAGTACAGAAACTGCACTCGTTAAAGTAGTAAATGACTTGCGGGTAAATGCAGACAGAGGCCATTTATCTGTTCTCATCCTCTTAGATCTGTGTCGCATTTGACAACATCGATCACAATATTCTTAGAAATCGCCTTAGTCAATGGGTGGGCCTCTCTGGCAGTGTCTTAAATTGGTTTGAATCCTACCTTGCAGGTAAAAAATTCTTTGTTAGTTGTTGTAATTACAACTCAAAGACACATGATATCCTATATGGTGTTCCACAAGGCTCTATCCTGGGTCCGCTGCTCTTCTCAATCTACATGCTTCCATTAAGTCAGATTATCTCGGGGCATAACGTGAGCTACCACAGCTATGCTGATGACACGCAGCTGTATTTATCAATAGCACCTGATGACCCTGACTCTGTTGTTTCACTAACACAGTGTCTTACTTGTGTTTCTAAATGGATGAATAGTAATTTTCTCAAGCTAAATAAAAACAGAAATTTTAGTGATTGGCAATAATGGATATAATGAGGTTATTAGAAACAAACTTGAAGCATTAGGATTAAAAGTCAAGATGGAGGTAAAGAATTTAGGGGTAACTGTTGACTGTAACCTGAATTTTAAATTGCATCTTTAATCAGATCACTAGGACAGCATTTTTTCATTTAAGAAACATGGCAAAAGTTAGACCTCTTATATCATTGAAAGATGCTGAGAAATTAGTTCATACTTTGGTTTTCAGTCGACTAGATTACTGTAACGCACTCCTCTCGGGACTACCCAAAAAAGACATAAATCGTTTGCAATTAGTGCAGAATGCAGCTGCTAGAATCCTAACTAGGAAAAGAAAATCCGAGCACATTTCTGCAGTTTTGATGTCACTACACTGATTACCTGTGTCAATCAGAATTGACTTTAAAATACTTCTTATGGTTTACAAAGCCTTAAATAATCTCACTCCATTTTATATATCAGAATGTCTAACACCTTATATTCCAAATCGTAACCTTAGATCCTCAAATGAGTGTCTGCTTAGAATTCCAAGAGCTAAACTTATAAGAAGTGGTGAGACGGCCTTCTGCTGTTATGCACCTAAAATCTGGAATAGCTTGCCAATAGGAATTCACCAGGCTAATACAGTGGACAGTGCACTTTAAAAAACTGCTAAAAACACATTATTTTAACATGGCTTTCTCATAACTTCAATTTAGTTTAATCCTGATGCTCTGTATATTCAATTAACTATCATAAGTATTCATTGTGGCTCTAAAATCCGTACTAACCCCTACTCTCTATTCTGTTTCTTTTCCTGGTTTTCTGTGGTGGCGACCTGCGCCACCACCACCTAATCAAAGCACCATGATGTTTCTACATTGATGGATTAAAAGCCAGAAGTCTACATGACCATCATCATCAAGTCCTTCCATGAGAACCCTAAAATACAAAGAGGACTGTTCATTTATGTTAGGTAGAATGCCCAGAGGGGGCTGGGCGGTCTCATGGTCTGGAACTCTTGCAGATTTTTTTTTCTCCAGTCATCTGGAGTTTTTTTGTTTTTTCTGTCCTCCCTGGCCATCGGACCTTACTCTTATTCTATCTTAATTAGTGTTGTCTTATTTTAATTCTTACTTTGTCTTTTTTTCTCTTTTCTTCATCATGTAAAGCACTTTGAGCTACATTATTTGTATGAAAACGTGCTATATAAATAAATGTTATTGTTGTTGTTGTTAGTAAATAATGAATAAATGTGTGTTGGTGATTGAACCATCGGTATCTGCCTGTCTGTGTCAGGGCCACCTCCCACAATATAAAATGTCTCTGTTTGAGTTGTTTCATGGTTTTAGTCACTGTTTTCTGGATTTTTCATTAATTTCATTTTCAGTACCAAGCAGAACTGAACATCTCAACATTTTGAAGAGTACATGTAGGCCGGTTAGATTGAATCTCATAATTGCTATGTGTTTTTGTAGGCTGTAAAAGGAGGTACGTTCCAGTAAACAAGGTTGGAGAAGAAGCATGGCTGGGAACTCGTGATATCAGCCAATCTTTGTAAATTAGAAAATGTTATATATATTTCCTTAAATTATCAGAAGGTGAGTGGGACCTACTTCCAGCCCACTTTAAGATGTATTTTGCATTTCATGTTTCCATGTTAAAACCTGTGTGTTTATAGTCCGTATTCTAATAAGAATAAGAACTCCCTCAGTGACATTTTAAATTCTCAATGCCGGGGGTAAAGGGATTGAGTATATTTGTCCATTGGAAAGGACATGGACCAGAGGACTGTTCCTGGGCCCTTCCAGCAACATTCATGTATCTGATTTACTTACTAGGTTTCATAAACAATTCTCTAACAAGCCCGATGGCTATGTTCGGAGACTAAGCCCTAGATGGTGGAGGATGGGCTTCATTATGAATAGAATTTCTTTTGAAAATGTTCTAGGCTCATCTGAGGATATAAATGAATTTTGCTGTATGGTTATGTTTTAATTAGAACCTTCATTTAGAAATGGGCTTTTATTTAATGTCTTTTTAGACACTATTTTGTTTTAAGACTCCTGTGGTAGCCATTTTGTGGTTTCAGCCATTATGATGCAGATTCTGGTTGCTAGTGATGTGACTTCTAGGGTTATGACATTGAGGGTGATGGTTGAAGGGTTAAAAGGTCACCTTGACTGCTGTTCTGTATCTGACATTGGACCAAATATATCTGCTCACTTTACTTGATATTTATATTACTGGTTATTGAATATAAGCTTTGCCTTTTGACTGTGATCTTTGGTTTATGATTTGGCTCTGACACTTTTTGCAGTTATTGTAATATTACACGAGTAATGTGAGATTTTTTTATGGATGTTTTTATATTGTGTTTTGTGGTCTAGCATTTGTCTCTATAAAAGCCCATTCTATCAGAAAGTTTATCTCTGTTCTCTATGAAAATATAAGACAAAAAATTTTCTCTTCCATCACTTTAGGCCAATGTGTAAAACGTGTCATTTTGGGTGGAGTAACCCTTTAACACTAGAATTACCAGAGCCTACGAAAAAACTCGTAGATCTGTCCCACCATAAATCGCGACTGAGAGAATAAAACTGAATAAAAAAAAAAAAAAACAAAGCTAACCTTTACAAGTATCATAAATTTACACTGGCTGTTACAGATGGAAATCAAATGTATGCTTTTATTCTAAAATAGTAAGATTAAGAGCAGCTCAGTTCTCAAAACGGACTCATCTGGGATCGAACCCGTGAAGATTTGATTACCAGTCAACAGTTGATACCGTTGCACCACGGAAGTGGTCATAGTAAATGCGTGTCAATGTCGCACCCTAATGCGGGTTCTTTTTCTGCAGTTATATTCTTGAATAGAAGCGCACTTGTTCTGTTATATTTGTACTATTTGTGAAAGTGTTTATTTGATATTTGGAATTCACGTTTCTGTTTTAACAATTTGTTTACATAGATTGTTGTAGACACGGAACACACATGAAATGCATGTGTTCCAAATAACGATATAGTATTTATAAAAGGTGTAATTTTCCTTGACTTCTCACTATTGACTATTCAACTCCAAGCAACTGACACGCAAGTAAACAGACTTGAGCTGAGAAACCTGTGCGGCGGTGGGGGATGTGATAGCAGGCTGCTTGCTGCTTCTCAACACATTTACAGGATAAAAGAGGCTGGTGGAGAGGTGGGAAGCGATTTAAGGTGGGACGGATCTACGAGTTTTTTTGTAGGCTCTGGTAATTCTAGTGTTAATACAGTTCAGAGTTCAGGAGCTGGAAAGAATCATGGATATTGGTAAGACAGTAGTAGAACCCACACAAATGCAGCAGAAACATGCAAACTCTATACAAGCAACAACTGAACCCAGTATGCTGGGACCATGATGCACCAGCATTAACCACAGTGCTACCTTACTGCAGTTTTATTTTGAATTTCTGGAACTCCCCTTTAGAAAAAAGCACAAACACACACACATATGATTTGCTTAAACATGAAAATAATTTTTATGCTGTGTAAGTGAATACGTTCTAATGCATAGCCAACAGACATAAAGACAAACATAATTTACAAAGAATCTGAATAAGAACAGCAGTATAAAGGCATAAATTAATAGATGATACCATACTATTTTTCCTTGTACCTAGATCCAGCAATCCCATAATAGACCTTAAGAATTTTACATAATCTTCACATTCATCCTTCTCATGGGTAATATTCTAACATGCAACTGGGTCACCTCATTTTCCAGCAAATATCCTCTTGATCTGCCGTTGCTATTTCTCAACATCAAGGCTTAGTTAAAGGCAATTACAAGAATTTTTCATTTGCACAGATGGTATATGAACAATTCGTTGATATAAATTCCCATAAATTGATGAAATAAAAGGAAACAGGCTTTTTCAGCCACATTTAAGATAATTAACACAATAAAATAAACAAGTTTTTATCTCATAAATAGGTCAACAGTGAATACAGTAATTCATTCATTTTAATATAAAGCTGCTACAATTTAAACATTGCTTATTAGTTTATTCCTTTTGAAGCCACCCTCTTAAACATGTACCTATTCATTTTTAACCCATGCTATCACCCTTATATACCCCTAATATAATTTTCTCTTTTAACTTCTCTGAAATCGTAACTCCCTGAAATGTCTTTAGAAAGACTGTGTACCTGGTTATGGTATTCTGAGCTCAAAGCCAGATTCATGCTGTGGTTTAACACTTCCCCTGGTAATGCAACATGAAATTCAAGATCTTACATGAAGCTATAACAATGTGGTGATGTTTTCTAATTTTAATATTTAATAGACCTAAAACCCAACATCAGCAACAGTCTCTTCCCACTGGGCACACCAGTAGTGAACATAACAAGACACACAGTGTTAAGTGTAAGAGGGAGGCTGTTACTGCTTTTAAAATCCACTGCCCACTACCAATGTGCATTTACATTTCTCCTTTGTACTCCAACACATACACAGTTATAAATGTGCTACTCTGGCAACACAAGGAAGTGACTCACTATGACTGAAGGTTTAGCAACAACAAAAGAACCAAGTGACTGTCAGAAAAGATACCACTGAAAACTGCACAAGTCAAAGGAATGGTCTAGTTGTGTAGCAGCCTAGGATGCAGGAGGAGGTGTAAGTGGTGCCGAAGATTTGGCAGTCTGTAAAGTTCTCATCTTGCCATGGCACAAGTGAACATTCTGAACTTGCATAATCATCCTCCTCCTATTCTTCAAGAATAGTCTTATCTTATGAAATATAACATATATTTAACAACAGCAACATTTATTTATATTGCACAGTTTCATGCACAGGATGTAGCTCAAAATGTTTTAGAAGATGTCAAAGAAATAAAAAACAAATTAAAAATGGGTGTGAACAATAGTGAATGAATAGCATTCAAAAATTGATTCGTGTTCATTTACGTAACCACAAAAAATTTTATTTGATAAATAAAAGTCCTGGCATGAAAAGAGCCCATGGATTATAACAGAAATACAACATATGTAAGAAGAATTATTTTAAAGTTGAAATCAGACTTGCATATTAGTCTTCAATATAAGTTCAAGAAATCTAGTAGTAACCTCCAGGTACAGTTTAATAGAGATTTGACAGTCTTAATGCTGCTGTAATTAAAAGTAACAAACATAATAATAAAAACACTATCCAGATGTTTAAACAAACATCATTTTGATATGAACTATAGAAGTTAATATTTTTAAAATATGTAACATTGCCCAAAAACATTTTCAATTCTTTGGTTCATAACAAGGAACATAATTGCTTTTAAAATCTTTTCATATTAGATTCATATGGTGATAAAACCTTCAATTTAGAGATAATAACTGTTTATTTTTTGTATAGCCCAAAATCACACAAGAAATGCCTCAATGGGCTTTAACAGGCCCTGCTTTTTAACAGACCCCCAGCCTTGATTCTTTAAGAAGACAAGAAAAAACTGGGTGCAATGGGTGTCAAAAATGTGGTAAATACAACACACAAAACAGAACAAGTAATCCTCTTTACAGAGCAAGATGGCCAAATTTATCATTGCCACCTCAGAAATACAAATACAATAGTATTAACTAGTTTCTTCTTGCATAGCACTCCTCACTAAGTGCAGGCATTGACCACCACAACTGTCAAGGCAAAATGCAAGAATAGATAATACCACTCACTATTATTTGCTATTACATGCAAGGATACAGATTTTCTTAAAATACATCAAAAACAAAGTAAAAACTAATTAACATAAATAAAAAACATCTGTCCATCAGTTAACAAGTCTTGGAGACTTCATCCAACTAGCCTCCTCTTCCCTGGCTATTCTACAGCTGAGTCAGTGCTGGGCTGGCTAAGTTGATGAAAGGAATTTAATCTGAGATGTATTTTCCATTGGAAGGCAAGCAACTTGGCAGTAGATCAATAGGCTCCAAGTGCCACATGAAGATACTGAGAAGAGAAACAGAATACGGTAGTTTAAAAATATTGTATTACTTATATTTTAGTATTAATGACTAACAACATACATGCAGTCTGCATAGCTAATAAGCATCTCTAGTCAGGGTGTGCTAAACTGAAGTAGTGAGTCTTCAGCCAGTATTTAAAGGGTAGCTCTAAAAGTAGCAAGCAGACCATTCCACAGCTTTGGGAATGGCGGTCTGAGATGACAGTCCACCAAGAGCGCATACTCCAAATTGATTCAAAAAATGCTTTGGTGAAGGGTTTCTTGTACATTGTAAACATCCATCTACCCAACCCACCTTTTAAGAGCAGGGTCACAGAGAAGCTGGAGACTGTCCCAGCAAGCATTAGGCATAAGGCAGGAACATTAGCTGGGGCACCAGTCCATCGCAGAGTCATTAGTAATACAGATACAGACAAACAAAATAACAAGAGGCAGATTGCTACAGATTGAAACTCTGACAAAACAGAAGCATCATTTATGTTGATTTATATGTGTAAAAATAAAAGTACAACATGTAATAAAATATGCATTATTCATAGAAAATGTCTTGCAATATATGTATCATGCATATACAGTATACTTATTGAAAAAAGACATCATTGTAAGTTTAAATTTTCATAAAATATAGCTTGCAAAATCCATTTTAATAAATAGAGAATTGTCTGTGTCTATCTACGTGTCCATCCAGTTGCTATTTCTTTGTCGTTCAAAAAGAGATTGCATCACAAACGTTTTTAGTACCGTAATAAAATGCATTGCATTTGTCATTCCAATAGATGACACATCACAAACTAACACTGCTTCCATGATTCCTATCCAAATGGCATGTAACAGAGACATTTTGATTGCATGGTACATGGCAAATGTTAATGCTGAAGTCTTTATTGATTACTTATATTTCAACCCGGTTCGGTTGGATAGAATTGCTAATCCATTATATTTTAATACACTAAAATGATTTTTTAAAAACACTTGATGGTGTGATATAAATATTACAATGTTCATGATGAAAACTGCAGTTCAGCATTTCAACCACTTACTAAGGGTGTTTGCATCTTTTTGACTAAACTTCATTAAATTGATTACTGATATGAAGAAATGGATGCGTCTGAATTTTTACATGCTGCTCTCTCATTGTAAGTTTTTGTGATATGCTAAAATGCAATATTTTTTTCTCAGTTCATAAAAAATTTATTGACCCACTCAGCATACTGCTGACATGTTGACACTTTTTAGCAATAATTCAGCATTTCTTTTCTAACTATCTGGAAGGGGAAAAGAATATGCAAATTGATTTTGGCCAATGCTGTGGTCATATACATCCCTGTGGAAAAAGTTCAAAAATAAAATAAAAATAACAGGACTTTTGCTTACTAAACAGCTTGCTGGTTTTAATGCTGTCTTTATGGAATATCTAGAATGGTTAAAACTAAGTTTGCAAAAGCATAAGATTATGGCTGTAATATACAAACACATTTGTATTATACAATTTAATTCTACAATATCTGCATTACTTTTAACATTTCCACTTGGATAATGATACATATGGAAAACATTACAAATCAGTCCACTTCACTACCACTTTCACACACATAAGAATGCTTGCTTTACTGGGAATTTTAGTTGCCAAAGTTTGTTTTCTCTCTTAGAATGATTGATTGATTGATACATTTTTGGAATAGGGGGAGGTAGTCTCCAGCCCCCTATGACCATGAATTGGATTAAATGAATGTGTTATTAGTAAGCTTTGGAATCTTCTATTCCAGAATTATTTAACCTAAATACAGAAATTGTGCTAATGAATATGCAAATGAGTAAAATATATTGTTGTTTTGAGTTGTAATGGGGGCGGCATGGTGGCGCAGTGGTAGCGCTGCTGCCTCGCAGTAAGGAGACCTGGGTTCGCTTCCCGGGTCCTCCCTGCGTGGAGTTTGCATGTTCTCTTCATGTCTGCGTGGGTTTCCTCCAGGTGCTCCGGTTTCCTCCCACAGTCCAAAGACGTGCAGGTTAGGTGCATTGGCGATCCTAAATTGTCCCTAGTGTGTGCTTGGTGTGTGGGTGTGTGTGCCCTGCAGTGGGCTGGCACCCTGTCCAGGGTTTGTTTCTGCCTTGCGCCCTCTGCTGGCTGGGATTGGCTCCAGCAGACCCCCGTGACCCTGTAGTTAGGATACAGTGGGTTGGATAATGACTGACTGACTGATTGACTGAGTTGTAATGGTATAACCTTAGAGAAGTAAGGGTTTTCTCAAGTGTTGTTAATAAACTACTGTCACTATTCTTGAGTTTTCACTGTGTAGGTATTTCATTTAGTCTTGTCCAAACACAGCTTTCCCTGGGTCTAGCTGGGTTCACACCTCAAAAATTTGTAAGATTTCAATTTCTTTCACTTCATGTACTACCCAAAAAATTCTTCTTCCTTTAACACAATTTCAGATTTTGGTGTGTTACTTCCTAAAATGTTAATTGCATGCAAGTGACTTACATAATATAATTAAAAAGTTAAAGAGAGAAATTATCTGTTTATATATAAAAATGAACACTTTTCTAACTATTTAGCTCACAGGGTTAACACTTTGGCACCAATTACAAATATCTGAACATATCAGGATTTTAAGGCTTTCATCCATTCATACAGTCAGTTTTGCTCAAACTTTGTTAATTTGTTGGAGGAACAATGGAGAACTATATATTTCAAGTGTATTTAATTTTTTTTAAACAATTTAAATGAGATGTTTAGGCAAGACACTCAGGTTTCACCTTTTTATCTGAAAGTCACCATAATGGGGATAGAGAGGAGGAGGATAAATTTGAACCTTATTATAAATGCTTCAGAGTGTCATATTTACATGGAGGTAAATGTAATCAATAATAAAAATTTTTATTCTTTTTTTATTCAGGGTTATTGAACTTTTTGTGCATTCCTAGGTGAGGTACTCCAACACTGATATTTTGCTTATTTTAATATATGTTTGGTAAATATATCATGTTCTTTTAAAAATGTTTTACTCTTTTTATCTTCATTACATTTCATGATATCTTGGAATAACAAAAAATCATTTCAAAATATTGCTGATATTTGTAGATAACATAAAATCACTTCCTATGCAAATCATGCTATCTCAAAATACAGTATATTTTGGTTGTTTTCAAGAGATCATAATATAATTTTTAAGATACTGTATCTGAAATTCTTCTACGTATATGAAAATGTGTTTATGTTAACAGGTTATCTATCAAGAGTGCAATTTGTAACTTCATGCCAGGTTTTGCAAGTAACTTGTCTTACTGAAGATGTCTTAAAATACTTCAATTAGAATCTACCCTCAGTTCCTTGCAAAAAATGTGTCCTAGTATGGTAGCCATAATGCTTGAGTCATTAATCATACCCACCAGAATGGATTTAGACCCCAGGATCAACTGAACAAGGGCCCATCATTATGTGGTCTAGTGCTAAGTCCAGTAAGCTGCTAGCACCAAGGCTTTAGTAATGCTGTTTTTTTGCTACGATTTGTGCAATCAATAAAACATCATGGCTCCCCACTAACAGTAACAATGGCTCTTTCATGGAGTTACAGCCCAAGCTATTCCCAAATAGCTCTAATACCCCTATTACTGACTATAAAATATATTGATTGAGGCCTTTATAGCAAACTGGCTCCCTTCAGCATTTCGAATGAGGAATCCTCTATTTTACACTCTGCAATCTCTTCCTTGCGCTCTCTCTCTTATTGCCTATCTCAGAGATTAAGGATGCTTTGAATTTCATGAGTTTTGGAACAACTCTGGATGACAGTGGTCTACTACTAGAATTCTTTCCTACATTATGGATTTAGATGCCTGAACTGTTATTTCAAATGTTTAATTCTGCTATCTCAGCTAGTAAAACGATCCCTTCACATAAGAAAC
This sequence comes from Erpetoichthys calabaricus, assembly GCF_900747795.2. NCBI lineage: Eukaryota > Metazoa > Chordata > Cladistia > Polypteriformes > Polypteridae > Erpetoichthys > Erpetoichthys calabaricus. The sequence goes on along the minus strand of NC_041397.2, from coordinate 233,697,339 downwards.
ATTTGGTAACATTTCTTCTCAAACAATGCAATAGGCCCACTGAATGCTTTAACTATTGACTCCTGAAATCATTCATAAACTGGTACACCCTCACCAGAGAGAGTTCTCCCAATTTTATGTTCTGATAATAGACTTCTGATAATACTCATACATTATTGACTCTGCTCCAAATTTATCCTGTTATATTACTCCTTTTCCAACTGATGCAGAGAATTGTTTTAACTGGATAAACCAGGTATTTCTAAGGCTAGCTACTGTATAGAAGATTTGGAGTTTGGGACAGAGCTTATCAGTATGGTTTAAACCGTTTCCTCCAAACTCAAATATTTCTCAAAATTTCTTCACGTGTAAAGTAGCCAGATAAGGTTGCCTTCTCTTTCCATTTCACCCCCCGACCAGATCTCACAATAACCGTACATAATATCCTATACAAGAGTTTCATGTATACTGAATACATGCTACTTTTTCATAGGTGATGTCCAAAGTGATCTACCACATGATTTTAATCTCTTAAATCTTTTGATATTCTACCCAGGTACCAAATGAACTGGTCCAGATCTGTTCTTGTCCACAAATAGGGAAGAGGCTGCTTTTCCTCTCTTTTCATCCTGATAGCAACTTTATTAAAATACCTTAGTACTGAGATCTTCACCCTGGTTCAACATATCACCATATCATGAAGTATTGAGGTGGTTTAGGACTGCCTTAACCTCTGGTATTCACTTTTTTGTTGCTACATTCTTGCTTGGTAATGGTTGCTTGTCAGTTATTAAAATAAACATTATTCCCTACTAAATATGTGTCAGTACCATACTCCCCTAACACCCTGCTCCACCCAGACTGAGGTTAAAGTTGTCCTCTCTTGGTTTCAAAGAGTCATCATCAGACGTTCAGTCCTGGTTGAGGACATGCCTAAGGAAGGTGTATAATTTCCAAAAACTGAATTTTATCACTAGGTGTTTACTCTTTATCTGTTGTACAGTTGGTATAACCTACTCCCAAACCCACTGTATTAGTATCCTATTAAAATTAACCACACCAACATATTTAGTTTAAATTCTTATAAGTTTGTGTTTTAGCCCTTAGAAACATTCTGTCACTGGACTAGCTTCCTATCCTTTGTGTAAACTTTGCACCTATAACATTGCCAGTACCCTTAGTCACATGTTTTGGAAATGTCTCCATCTCATGTTTTTTAGTCCTGTGCTGCTTCACGTTCCTCTAAGATTCTATCTTGGCCTATTCCTCTCCTACCTCATATTCATCTGCTCCTGTATCTCCCTCTGCTTTCTCTCTCTGTCTCTCCTATTTTTCCAACAAAGACAAAACGTATTAGGTAAAACTGCAGATAACACATGTGTCTCCTGACAGAAGTACCTAGATTATTTTTCACTTAATCACTGAACATTATTATTTTACAGTTTAGTTCTTCTGTATGCTACAATACTGTGTATGGACAGTATGACAATAAAGACATTTGACTTGGCTTTACTTCTGGGGCAATATGTACCTTACATTAAGATGTTGTCCAGTGCCACGGTGAACAAGTGGTCAGCTGCCACTTGTTTGGGGGAGGCCTGGACAACCTGGATGACCCTTGCTCGATGAGTCAATTTCCTTATTTTTCAGTTTCTTTTGTCTCCACAAAGATCTGCACCCACTTGAGACCACTCTTACATCTCTGCCCTTCCCTTTTGCCTTGTTTTTATACAGTTGGGTACGCTGATGGAGTTGGAAGCCATAGGGGTGGTGTTTCTTTCTATAATTTATAGGTATTGTTCTGAATTATTGTTGTGAGTTCCATTAGATGTGTTTTGTTATCTCATTTTGATTTTAATAAAAATTTGATCACAAAAAAAAAAAATCTGTCCTAAAGTGAAATTCTTTCACCATGTCTGAGTCGTGAAATTTTCAAAGCAAACCAAAGGTGAGCTGTAAGTAATGACTTGTACAGGTGGACACCATACCTCTCTTGCTGTAACGCAGAAATGCCATGGCTGGGAAGCCAAAGTAACAAAACCAAGATACCAAAATATAACCAGACTTGAAGACGTTAAAAAACAAATAAATTGGTTCTGAAATGAATTCCTAATTGCTCTACTACTGGATGTGTTTTAGTCTTTAACCAATGCTAAGGTTTTCTTTGTCTTTGACCCAAAATTCTGTTACAAGTATGTGAACAATACCATCTTATTTAATGGCGGCAGAATGACATCTTGTGCCTTGTCGCTGTCAGTTTATATGACCAACAATGAACATCATGGCAATGTATTTGATAAATGATGCAAATTGCTCCAGCCTAGAACAACCAGTATCCAACTTTAGGAGCAATGATATCACAAAACTAATGTAAATAATGAAGTAAGTAACAAAATTAGAAATATGAATAATAGATTAAAATGCACAAAAGATACAGGACATAATTTTAATAAGATCCTAACAAGATATTCTTTAACTACAGTATTTTAATCCCAGCCACTGCTGTGTGCAACAACATTCAAATTAATACTGAAGGACTCCTGAATAATAGAAATTTTATTCAATACTAGTTGGAGTTGTAATAAAAAAATGTGTCCATAAAGCACATATTCTTTTATTTTCTTTCATTTAATGTTGCTTGCTTTACTGAGACCAAGCAAAAGTAAAAATGCTATTTTCCTTGAGAGGTTTGACAAATAACGCAACTAACTAAATAATTCATCTAATTGATTTACACCTAAGCCTTTAAAGTCTTGTGGCTGAACAAAAGGGAGAAGATTTGGAGTTTTACTAATAGTTGCCAAGATTTTTATATCAACCTGTAAAGCACAGAATGCCCTAAATATACTTCTGAACAGTGGTTGAATAATCTATATTGGTAAATTTGATTTTTACTTTTAACAGGAATGCCTCAGAGGGCTGAAATGTTCAACAAACATAAAAACAAAAACTACATATACTGTATAAACATACTAAAACATAAATGAATGAATTAGCAAATTATAAAATGCAGAAAATTAATTAACATAGACAACATCACATGTAAAGACCACAGACCTTGTGACAAAGGACAACTTGAAAATGAATAATATTAAAGAAACAATTTCATACCTCTTATGAAAAGTCTTCCAAAGATGTCTAGAAGCTCTTACTCTTCTTGGTTTTGGTATTCTTCACACCTTCACTAATTGCCAATAATTATTAGTGGCTTGAGGACTGTGAGTCTGTGCATTCTTAGTAATTTACATAACCTGTAAAATAAGGTGTATTTAGAATCCATAATTTTGTAAGGATTGAAACTGCTCTTCTTTAAGATTTGAAAAATAACTAAATTAAACAATTAGCATTTTGCTGATCAGTTATTGTGACAGGTTATGTCACTTGAAGTAAATTGAGGGGTTGAAGGATATCTATAGTCCGATTGTTATTATTATGTAAGTAGTTATGAAGAAAACACAATTACCTATGGGCAGAGGATGAAGTGCAGCGAGGAGATGAGGTGCTCTGATAAGCCATTATTTTCTCGGCCACATGGGTATGCGCGTCTTGGAGCAAGTGAAGTTAGCATCCCGTACAATGTGGATGCTGCGAGTAAACAAGAGCTCATTAGTAGACAAAAGAGAGCCGTAAGATTATTAGTGGTCCCCTGAAATTGGTTTAACAGGTGGGAAAGTGAGAGAGAGGAAAAGAAGCTTGTCTGTCCTTAGGTGTAAAAATGTAAACACCCAAAAATGTATATCCAATTGCATGCCAAGGCAACATGTGACAAGGTGAGAAGAGAAGGATAAAGCGGTATCTTCAGAACTATTAGAAAGCATATTGATTTCACAAGTGTGGCACTAAATTTAAACAGAATACATGCAGAAACAGAATTCACTTCTGAACAGTAAATCTGCCATAATTACTATCATTCCAAGAGAAGCAAAGCCTGTGTGGTTGTTAATTTATGACATGGAAGAAAAGTGACATAAGATGCATTTAAACTACCAGGTCTTTGTGGTGAATTTGAAATGGTGAAGAAATCTAATCCAGTGTCTATGACATTTACATTGCACAATCCAGAAGTGGCCTAAGCATTCACATACACATTCAACTTATGTGTAATGAATGAGCTGCATATGCATTGTGATGAAGGAGAAGCAACAACATAGATCCCCATGTTTCTTCTGCTGGTGCTTTAAAGTTTTCAACAATTTAGAGACTGAACTTTTTCTAAATAGAGTAAGTGATTGGGGAAGGGTTATGGCATTATATAAATTATATTTTTCTGCAGCAATTTACTCCAAATCCATTCCAGAGAAGAAAATGGATATACATTAGTGTTGGGAAAATATTGTTAGCTGCTTTGACAACTTACATTGGCTATAGAACTTTCTAATCAGATCATAACGTTCAAATATTTCTGAAATTGTCTCTCAGCACAGCTCCCTTTCTTCTTAATCTGTAATACACAAGATGACGTAATCAAGCAACATCATTGAGTGAAAATCCAACCTGGTTGTTTAAACTCAGAAGCAGAATGGAAGACTGACGGCCATCCCACCACTGACGTCACATCTGTAATCCGCCCTCCTAGACCTGCCTCTAAACCACCTAACTGCCTGGAGCTCATATGACCGGATGTTTGGCCTTTTTCATCTTAGTTCTACATTGAGCTCTCGTCTGAAAAGGCGCATCTGCAACTTGTTGTGTGTCTTTTGTGTTCCTAACTACTCTAATTATACAGGGTCACCAGGGTGGTGCCCCAACTCTTTGATATCTTGTCTCCTCTTTACAATGTTTTAAGGCTTAGTCCACACAAACACAGATATATTTAAAATTGCCATTTTTAATTGTAAAAATTCTAAAAGCTTGTCATCCACTTTGAAATTCTGAAAATGTGTAACTCCTTCCTATTGCACATGCATTTAACAGCCAAGATTGTTACATGTTTAGAAACTGAAATGCTGAAAGAGGGAGGAACAAACATAGTAAACTACTTTGTCTGGAGAGATGGTGAGGTACAACAACTTTCAAAGGTTATAAATAAGTATAAGGTTGCCAAAGTATAAGGTTGCCAAAGTCAATAGTAGTTCAATGTTAAAACATAGTGACAAAGATAGACAGAATGTGAGGGTACTCTTTGTATCATTTTACTTGGATACTATTTACAAGCATTAGTCTAACAATCTAGCTGCTTTAAACACACGTTTTTACTTCCTTCACTGTTTTACTAGTAGTCATTCCAGTACATCCTTGATTCTATAAAGAACATTTGTTCCTAATCTTCATCTCTACCTTGTTTTTTTATTTTTTCTCTAGGTCAATCTCAAATGCAGGCTCCAAAAGTTAAATGTAGAAGTATTTCTTTACATAATTATCAAGAATATCCTTGATATTTACTGCTATTCCATGATTCAAGAGAGATTGTCTAGATATGACACATTTTTCTTGTAGTTTAGTTTAGAGTGCAATGTGTATAGCTGTATCAGGTTAACAAAATGAATTAACACATTCTAGCATGACTTTCATTTCTCAGTTCATAATTATTGTCAATGCATAATCTGATCCAACAATTTTTATTTTCACAAGAATACAATCAAGCTTCCTAACCTGTTAAAGAAAATGTCAAGGAAAAGAATACCTGACAGAGTAGGAAAACAATTTAAAAAAAATGATAGGAGATAGAATATGTATTTGTTATAAGTGAAGAGGTACCCTTGTGTCTCATCTCTAAAAAGAAGGTGGCAGTGCTAAAAGAGTGTAATTTACAGGACCATTATTAAGCAAAACTATTATGTTTGAGTCATACAGTAAGGGTGAAACCACTAAAGCAAAACAACCTAAAATGCTTTTCACATCCAGCAGATGATTCATACACAGGCTAAAAGTGAACAGGATGCAGCAGTAAAGGCCAATTTTTCAGACAGGATTAATAACATATTCAGGACAGTTTCAGAGGCTTTTTTCATTCTCAAAGTTTAGAGAGATCATCTGTCCAAAAAGCATTAATGTATTCTCAAATCTCAGCGTGACCAAAACTACTGTGGCAGAGAGGTCTAGAAGGTTACAAAAATGTTAAAACACAGCTGTCTGCTCAAGCAAAAAAAAAATAATTTCCTTTCCATTGCGGCTGATGACACAGTGAAATTATCAGTTTTTATTTGGGGCATAAATCCAGATCTCTCAGTCATTCAAGAACTTCTGGATATGGAAGCACAACAGACAGGGACCTATATGCTAAAATGGAGGAATGTGTGAGTGAAATGAATTTGACTTGGAGTAAATTAGCATAGATTACAACAGATGGGCTACATGTAATGGAAGGTTATAGATCCAAACTTGTCGGGCGAAAGAAACAGAAGTTACTGGAGGAGAAATCCACTGGTTGCTGACAAGATGCCATTGCATTATTCACCAACAGGCACTTTGTGGGAAGGGGGTCAAAAAGGATCACATCACAAATACAGTAATATAAGCTGTTAACGTAATTACAGCATGAACCATTATGGATTTTACAAATTTTTGACAGACCTCTCGGACACTGACCACAAGACATGCCTTACCATAACAGATGTATGCTGGACAGTTTGGGGAACAGGACTGAGGCAACTTTTTGAGATTTTGGATGAGCTTGCACTTTTCATGAGCAATAATTGAAAAGTTGCAACAAATCTATCAGATGAAAATTGGCTTTTTGATTTTGGATTATTGTGTGACTTACCTGAACATCTCAGTACTCTACAATACGTGGCTACAGGGAGGCAACCAGGTCATTACCGAGATGTACCACACAGTTATACCTTTTCAGCTTAAGCTGAAACTCTGGTAGTTGCAGCTAAAGCAATGGATCCTTTCCCATTTCCCTGTTTATAAATCATTTTCTGATCCAATGACTAATACTGCCTTTCTATGTGTTGGATTTTCTGATAAGATTAACTTTCTATGCACCATGCCTGAGTAATGCTTTGCAGATTTTTAGAAGCTGTCAGTTTACTTTTTTAACATTTTGTTTTGGCCTTGTCTCACATTTCAAATGTATTTCTCAGCAACTTTTAAATATTCATAACACAAACTAGAATAATTTCACATTTCTATATGAACGCAAGTTAATAATGTATTTCTGACTATGTAAATATTTAAAAAAAAGAAAATTGTCTGTAAGGCCATAGAAAAATGTATTTACAAGTCAAAAGTATATTTATTTGTAACTGCAAGCACTTGGAGCAGGAGTATGAGTGCTGGAGTAGGAGAAATGGATGCTGCTCTACCACCTGAATAAGGTACTCCTGAGCTGACATGATTCTCACACAGAATCTGTTTACATCTCATTTAACTAAACTAGCTGAATCTATATGTGGAGTAACTCATAAATGCAGGAAAGGCTATGGTATCTTTTCTAACTGTTTACATCAAATGGCTACCTAAAGACATTCATCAGACAATGCTTACAAAGGAGACGCCAGAGTCCCTAGCAAACAATCGAATCCAATTTGACCCTCCATCCCACCTGGCACACAGTTACTTATCTTCATGGGGAATCAGAAGTTACAGCATGTATCCTGTCCAGATAAGGCATCAAAGTAGTGCTCAAGCCTACAAACACGCTGCACACAGTCCTTTTTAATGCTAAAAGCAAGAAATCAGCAACAAAGACACGAAACGCGGTTTACAGCATACCATATGATTCATGTCCAGCTGTATACATGGCATTAACATCAAAAACACTCGCCACACGTATACAGGAACATCGCGCAAGTCAGAAGAAAGGACCCACGGCCTCTGATTTACACATACAAATTCGACCAGACACACATTTAAATGGGACTCAGTGCAAGTAAATTTAAAGGCTAACACTAAAATTGACAGGGAACTGACTGAAACTTCACTATCTAATGAAAACACCATTAACAGACATTTGGACTAGAACCCAAAAAATGAAGGCTTGAAAAGAAAAACATACACATATAGATAAGACTTTATGATCAACACCCTCCAAACCCCATCTCATCAATACCCTCACCTCCTTATTAGCTATATATTGCCTTGGATTCCTGTATGTCTAATCATGGTCCTCTGATGATGATTCCTGGTAGGAGTCTAAAGGTTTTATTATTTGTGGGTTTCTTGCAACAAATATGCAAACTGTATCATAGACCTTCACATTCGTATATATATCTATACTAATTAATAAAAGGCAAAGCCCTCACTGACTCACTGACTGACTGACTGACTGACTGACTGACTCATCACTAATTCTGCAACTTCCCGTGTAGGAGGAAGGCTGAAATTTGGCAGGCTGATTCCTTACAGCTTACTTACAAAAGTTAGGCAGGTTTCATTTCGAAATTCTACGCGTAATGGTCATAACTGGAACCTCTTTTTTCACAATATACTGTAATGGACGGCAGCTCGATGGCCGTGGGAGGAGGAGTTGAGTGTCACGTCATCACGCCTCCCACGTAATCACGTGAAAAGACTGTGAACGCAGTAGGGAGAAATGAAGGAGGAGTCGCAAACAGCAAAGAACAAAAAATTCATTAAACAATTGAGAAGGGAGCGAAACAATAAGAAGGGAGCGAGTAAAGCATACAAGCATCTTCATAAGGGAAACAAAGCACAGTGTAAAACATAAGTTTAAATTAAGTTTATAGAAACGCTCCCGCTGCGGATTGCAATAACATATTCGCGAGATAAAAGAATGCAGTAGGGAGAAATGAAGGATGAGCCGCAAACAGCGGAGAGCAAAAAATTCATTAAACAATTGAGAAGGGAGCGAAACAATAAGAAGCGAGCGAGTGAAGCATACAAGCATCTTCATAAGGGAAAAAAGCACGGTGTAAAACGTAAGTTTAAATTAAGTTTATAGAAACGCTCCCGCTGCGGATTGCAATAACATATTCGCGAGATAAAAGTTTAATGAGAAGACACGAGGTATAAACGAACCACACGCCGTAGCGCAACATTAGGGGCTTCACCTCTGGTGCTGCTGTTCGAGATTCGATTCCCAAGAGCAGATGCAGTGAGTGTGTACGCCTGATGAGTCCAGAATTAGGGAGAAACACGTGTCGCATACTCTTTGCATTATTTGAAAGTAAACTATTAAAAACATTCTATGATCTGCTTCTCGCAACTGAAAGACGGCACATGGCGGATGTTAGCCGACTTGCTGACCGCAACGTTAGGGGCTTCAACTCTGGCGCCGCAAACAGCGAAGAACAAAAAATTCATTAAACAATTGAGAAGGGAGCGAAACAATAAGAAGCGAGCGAGTGAACCATACAAGCATCTTCATAAGGGAAACAAAGCACGGTGTAAAACGTAAGTTTAAATTAAGTTTATAGAAACGCTCCCGCTGCGGATTGCAATAACATATTCGCGAGATAAAAGTTTAATGAGAAGACACGAGGTATAAACGAACCACACGCCGTAGCGCAACGTTAGGGGCTTCACCTCTGGTGCTGACGATAGAGATTCGATTCCCGAGAGGGGATGCAGTGAATGTGTACGCCTGATGAGCCCAGAATTAGGGAGAAACACATGTCGCATACTCGTTGCATTATTTGAAAGTAAACTATTAAAACCATTCTATGATCTGCTTCTGGGAACAGAAAGAGGGCACGTGGCGGACGTAAGGCGACTTGCTGACAAACCACAAGCGTGACCTGGCAGGTAACCACCCATACAATCAGATTGTGATTCAGAAAACGAATGCCATGAATGTAATTACCACGATCTACATACTGTCAAATAAACGAAACACATGCCGTAGCGCGACAACTGTGAAAAAGGAGCTTCACAAAAAAACAGATCCTTAACAAATTGTTATTGGTATATTTTCGATCCGTTTAAAAAAGGTTTTCTTTTCTTCTTAATAACAAATTAAAAGCAGTACTTCGCCGCAACGAAGCGCGAGAATTTGGCTATATATATCTGCTTCTCGCAATTAAAAGAGGGCACGTAGCGGATGTTAGACGACTTGATGATCAAGCATAACCGTTACCTGCCAGGTAACCACCCATACAATCAGATTGTGATTCAGACTAGGAATGCAATGAATGTAATTACCCCGATCTACATACAAGGCGAAAGTCTTGCAACATTCAAAGATGATGGTTTGGGATAAGTACACCATGGAACATAAAAGAGCTTATGAAGCCTTGAACCGAAAAAAGCAAGATCTCAGAGATCGTAAAAAAAAAAATAGGAGGTAATGTCGTTTTACTCGCTGTAGATTTTAGTCAAACATTACCAGTTATTCCACGAGGGAGACCAGCAGATGAACTCAACGCGTGTTTAAAATCCATGCTTCTCCCACGGTCGGTTGCCCCCTTGTGGCCCGGAGGACGTAAACGCCACCTCCCGGTCCTTCCAGGCATCCCGGGTGTGTCTGTCCCCCAGCCTCCTGTGACAATATATATATATATATATACTAGCAAAATACCAGCGCTTCGCAGCGGAGAAGTAGTGTGTTAAAGAGGTTCTGAAAAAGTAAAGGAAACATTTTAAAAATAACGTAACATGATTGTCAATGTAATTGTGTTGTCATTGTTATGACTGTTGCTGTCATATATATATACACACACATATACACATATATCTATATATATAAAAATGGAATGGGTGGGTCGTCGGGTGGGCCTTTTTTTCATTCCGTTGAAAGACACGCCCTACTCACTGGACAGTTAAAAACACCAATCAAACTAACGATGACATCAAGTATTACCCAATCAAAAGTAGGAAAGGAGGCATCTTCATAAAATGCGTGTGGGATGATTTGCATGAGACGCTGCTTTAAAAAAAAAATGATAAAAAAAATACGGGATAAATCCCGTCCAGTATTGATTCAAAACGGGACGCGCAATTTCATTCTCAAACGCGGCACGATTCCGTATTTTAAAGGACGGGTGGCAACCCTACAGTGCCAGGTAACCACCCATACAATCACATTGTGATTCAGACTAGGAATGCAATGAATGTAATTACCCCGATCTACATACAAGGCGAAAGTGTTGCAACATTCAAAGATGATGGTTTGGGATAAGTACACCATACAACATAAAAGAGCTTATGAAGCCTTGAACCGAAAAAAGCAACATCTCAGAGATCGTAAAAAAAAAATAGGAGCTAATGTCGTTTTACTCGCTGTAGATTTTAGTCAAACATTACCAGTTATTTCACGAGGGAGACCAGCACATCAACTCAACGCGTGTTTAAAATCCATGCTTCTCCCACGCTCGGTTATATGTCGCGTGTTCTCGGGTAGGTGCACCAAAAAATGTATACATTTAAGCATGTAATGGGCAAACAAAAAATGAGGTATACCCGAAGGCACAGCAGTAGTACTTAATGTAACTTTACTTCTTAAATGTTAATGTTTTACTGTTTAATAATTTATACGCTTCTTATATGTTGTTCAAATTCTTTTATCAAAATACCACTGACAGCGCAATGCACGATAACATCGAGTGAATACACCATACACATCCGCCCACGGCTGCCCTGCTGTGCGCAGATAGGACTTGATTGTACAATAAAATAAAATAAAGATAAAAAGACTAAAACAATCATCACCCATAAAGCGGATAGTAGACGTGACGTACTATATGTGTACCACATTTCAAGTGTATAGGTGCAACGGTTTGCGAGCTACAGGTCATTTAAAATCCTGGACAGACACACAAATTGCCACGGTAGCAAATTACAGAAGAAGATTTTACTGTTTAATAATTTATATTTATATGAAATGTGCTTCTTATATATTACTTCATATTCTCATATGATAATGATGTTAATGTTTATATTGATTTCTGTGTTATTAAAACTGCATGTATGTGTGTATATGTGTATATATATATATATATACTAGCAAAATACCCGCGCTTCGCAGCGGAGAAGTAGTGTGTTAAAGAGGTTATGAAAAAAAAAGGAAACATTTTAAAAATAACGTAACATGATTGTCAATGAAAGCCCGTTTCACTCAGTAAGTCTTATGTGTGTGTTTATGTATGTGTGTGTATATATATGTACATGTGTATATGTAGATATGTATATATATGTATATGTATATGTATATGTATATTTTATATATATATATATAAAAGACAGCAACAGTTATAACAATGACAACACAATTACATTGACAATCATGTTACGTTATTTTTAAAATGTTTCCTTTTTTTTTCATAACCTCTTTAACACACTACTTCTCCGCTGCGAAGCGCGGGTATTTTGCTATATATATATATATATACGAGCTGTATATACCCGGCGTTGCCCAGGGCAGAAGTAACCTAATCGGTCAAACACTTACATATATACCAAAGTAAACCTAATCGGTCAAACAGTTACATATATAAAAAAAACGAACCTAATCGGACAAACAGCTTCATATATACAGAAGCGAACCTAATCGGACAAACAGCTAATCTATATACATAAGCAAACCTAATTGGTCAAACAGTTACATAAATACAAAAGCAAACCTAATCGATGAAACAGCTTCATATATACAGAAGCGAACCTAATTGGTCAAACAGTTATGCATGTGCAGAATAATTTTACAAAGATTATGCGTGTTAACAATCATTAAAAAGAAAAGATCGAGGAACTCTTCTTCTATATGTGATGAAGCTGGATGAAGCTGACTTGACGAAGACGTAGGTGGCATAGATTGGTTTTTCTAAAACAGAAGAAAAAAATGAGTATCTATTATTATTTTAAATTAGAATGAAAATGAGAACCTTGATTAGAGATAGATTATCCGTATTAAAATATGTGCATGAATAAACTTTTGCTAACTCTCTAGCAAAAGTTTATTCATACAAATTGGCATGGGATGGCTTTGTGAAAAAGTAAAAATTAGATAAAAATAAATTGAGAATGCGTACTTCCATTTGACTGAGATTATGTGTAATGATGAAAAAAAAGTTTAGTATGTTTTTTTTTCCATACGGGAAGGATGTAAAACCTTACATAGGCACCCTTCAGATTCTTACTGACTAAAAAACACCCTTTTTATTCCACAGCTACCCCAAAAACCAGTATTAGGCATTACTTTGGGGTGGCAGTAGTTTAGTTATGAAACAGCTGGGTCCTGAAAAAAATCTGTCTGATTAGTGGCTTCATCACATATAGAAGAACAGTTCCTCAATCTTTTCTTTTTAATGATTGTTAACACGCATAATGTTTGTAAAATCATTCTGCACATGCATAACTGTTTGACCAATTAGGTTCGCTTCTGTATATATGAAGCTGTTTGATCGATTAGGTTTGCTTTTGTATTTATGTAACTGTTTGACCAATTAGGTTTGCTTATGTATATAGATTAGCTGTTTGTCCGATTAGGTTCGGTTTTTTTATATATGTAACTGTTTGACCGATTAGGTTTACTTTGGTATATATGTAAGTGTTTGACCGATTAGGTTACTTCTGCCCCGGGCAACGGCGGGTATATACAGCTCGTTTTATATATATACACACACACATATACACATATATTATATATATACACACACATATACTATATATATACACATATATTATATACACACACACACACATATATACACATATTATATATATATATATATATACACACACATATATACACATTATATATATATATATACACACACATATATACACATATATATATATATATATATATATATATATATATATATATATATATATATATATATATATATATACACACACACATATACACACACACATATACACATATATTATATATATATATATATATACACACACACACATATACACATATATTATATATATATATACACACACACACATATACACATATATTATATATATATATACACACACACATATACACATATATTATATATATATATATATATATATATATATATATATATATATATATATATATATATATATATACACACACATATACAGATATATCATATATATATACATATATTATATATATATATATATATACACACACACACACATACATACATACATACATACATATACACACATACATGCACTTACAATAACAGAAATCAATATAAACAACATTAACATCATTATCATATGAGAATATGAAGTAATATATAAGAAGCACATTTCATATAAATATAAATTATTAAACAGTAAAATCATCTTCTGTAATTTGCTACCGTGGCAATTTGTGTGTCTGTCCAGGATTTTAAATGACCTGTAGCTCGCAAACCGTTGCACCTATACACTTGAAATGTGGTACACATATAGTACGTCACGTCTACTATCCGCTTTATGGGTGATGATTGTTTTAGTCTTTTTATCTTTATTTTATTTTATTGTACAATCAAGTCCTATCTGCGCACAGCAGGGCAGCCGTGGGCGGATGTGTATGGTGTATTCACTCGATGTTATCGTGCATTGCGCTGTCAGTGGTATTTTGATAAAAGAATTTGAACAACATATAAGAAGCGTATAAATTATTAAACAGTAAAACATTAACATTTAAGAAGTAAAGTTACATTAAGTACTACTGCTGTGCCTTCGGGTATACCTCATTTTTTGTTTGCCCATTACATGCTTAAATGTATACATTTTTTGGTGCACCTACCCGAGAACACGCGACATATAACCGAGCGTGGGAGAAGCATGGATTTTAAACACGCGTTGAGTTGATGTGCTGGTCTCCCTCGTGAAATAACTGGTAATGTTTGACTAAAATCTACAGCGAGTAAAACGACATTAGCTCCTATTTTTTTTTTACGATCTCTGAGATGTTGCTTTTTTCGGTTCAAGGCTTCATAAGCTCTTTTATGTTGTATGGTGTACTTATCCCAAACCATCATCTTTGAATGTTGCAACACTTTCGCCTTGTATGTAGATCGGGGTAATTACATTCATTGCATTCCTAGTCTGAATCACAATGTGATTGTATGGGTGGTTACCTGGCACTGTAGGGTTGCCACCCGTCCTTTAAAATACGGAATCGTGCCGCGTTTGAGAATGAAATTGCGCGTCCCGTTTTGAATCAATACTGGACGGGATTTATCCCGTATTTTTTTTATCATTTTTTTTTTAAAGCAGCGTCTCATGCAAATCATCCCACACGCATTTTATGAAGATGCCTCCTTTCCTACTTTTGATTGGGTAATACTTGATGTCATCGTTAGTTTGATTGGTGTTTTTAACTGTCCAGTGAGTAGGGCGTGTCTTTCAACGGAATGAAAAAAAGGCCCACCCGACGACCCACCCATTCCATTTTTATATATATAGATATATGTGTATATGTGTGTGTATATATATATGACAGCAACAGTCATAACAATGACAACACAATTACATTGACAATCATGTTACGTTATTTTTAAAATGTTTCCTTTACTTTTTCAGAACCTCTTTAACACACTACTTCTCCGCTGCGAAGCGCTGGTATTTTGCTAGTATATATATATATATATATTGTCACAGGAGGCTGGGGGACAGACACACCCGGGACGCCTGGAAGGACCGGGAGGTGGCGTTTACGTCCTCCGGGCCACAAGGGGGCAACTGACGTGGATCTGGAGAGGACCTCGGGAGAGGAGCAAGGAGGCTCAAGCCCGTTGGGGCTTGTGGCCACCGCCAGGGGGTGCCCCAAGCCTCATGGAGCCCGGGAAACATTCACTTCCATCACACCCGGGAAGATGGAAGAAGAGCCTTCTAGGAACACCCGGAGTGCTTCCGGGTGCAAGAGCAGCACTTCTGCCACACCAGGAAGTGCTGCCAGAAGAGCATCATCAAGCACCTGGGGCACGTCCGAGTGAACATAAAAGGAGCCGCCTTCCTACAGTCTGGGAGCTAGAGTTGGGAGTTGGAGCAGGACAAAGCTCCCGTGGAGAGAGGAAAAGGCGGCCCACAGACAGTGTGAGAAAGGCCCGTAGTAGGGGTGATTGGTGCTGGGAGCACTGTGTGCTGTGCAGGACCTTGCTAAATAAACGTGTTTTTTATAAAGATGTGGTCTCAGTCTGGTGGTGTCCGGGCATATCTCACAATATATATATATATATATATATATATATATATATATATATATATATATATATATATAGAAGTGATGTGGTGCCGGAAGTGAGGATATCGGGGTAGAACCGGTAGTGACATCAAGTTGAAGGCGCCCGAAGTAACATCATGGTGAGGGTGCCGGAAGTGACATGGTTCTTGGGAGTCAGAGGAGGAAGTGACGGTTGGACACCATCTTGGGAACCTGGAAGTACGGAAGGTACTTTATATTTCTTCTTTTTGTCTAATGAGAGAGAGAGAGAGAAGCGCTAGTACCGTATATCAACCCCTTGTCTTGCGATATTTCATTCACCTCCAGGCTCGTAAGTGCACGCGTGTGTGACAATATATATACTAGCTGTCCCATGCATCTAAATTCATTGAATAGTTCTCTCATTCACTAGCTAAGCAGATGTAAGATACGCTCCAAGGCTGGTGCCTGAGTGACGAGGGCATTGCTCCCCTACCCTTGGCCCGCTGCGTCTCTCTCGCATTCACACAAATAAATTGGTACCACAAGCAAACTATGATACTTCGCGTGATGAGAAAGGTCACAAAATCAGAATGTTCAAGCAAATTATAGAAAAAACCCAATCTAAATCTGTTAAGTAGTTCTTTTGTGAAAAGCGGACAGACAAACAGACAGATGTTGGATTATATATATATGGATGGCAGTCATGGTGGTTTGGTGCTCTGTCTTTGTCTGTGTTTTTATATTAAATTCGTTGTCACCATGCATAGCCATATAACATATACATGGGAAGATCTTCTGAATATTGGTCGCAGTGTGCCACCTGATGTGACTCCAGATATTATAATAATAATAATAATAATGTTTTATTTATGTAGCACCTTTCATACACTCAAAGACGCTTTACAATTCAATACACACATTAACAAGACAGTAGAAATTACATACATGAAAAAGAATAATACTCATTGAAAAGATGTGTTTTTAACAGAAGTTTGAAATTAATAATAGATTTTTCCTTCCGAAGGCTGAGAGGGAGAGAATTCCAAACTTTAGGGGCTATCACTCTGAAAGCTCTGCCACCCATAGTTACTAACCTGTATTTAGGTACAGTGAGTAACTTAGCGTCCGATAATCGTAATGCACGGGCAGGAGTGTAAGGAAGCAGCAGCTCCGACAGATAATGAAGGGCTAACCCATGAAGGGCTTTAACCGAAGAAAAAAGACACCCAAACACACCCAAGGACCGTTTTTATGACATGTGTATAAGGTGTGAAGCCTGAAGTCCAAATATCAAATAAACACTTTCACAAAAAGTACAAGTATAACAAAACAAGTGCACATTTATTCAAGAATATAACCGAAGAAAAAAGAAAGCAGGTTACAGTCGGCGGTTGATGCGACAGCTTGCGTGGTGCAATGCTAAGAACTGCTGACTCCCAATCAAGAGCTTCTGGGTTCGATGCTGGCAGCTTCTCAAGTTTACCGTTTTGAGTAGATAGCTGCTATTATTGTTAATATTATACAATAACAACATACATTTGATTTGCATCTGTAACAACCGCTGTAAATTTACAGTGCTTGTCAAAGTTAGCGTTTTTTTATTCAGTGTTATTATCTCAGTTGTGTTCATACTCACCCCGATCTGACACTGCTGTTTTCAAATAAAGACGCGCTATAACAGAGGTGAACTCGGATCGGAGAAAGAGAACAGAAGCCCTCCCCACAAGAAACGTTCACTCACATATAAGGACAACGGAGCTGCACCAGGCGTAAAGGCAAAAGATGGCACTGTTTGGATAAAGGACAAAGTCCGGTGTCATCCTGCCAATCACCTGTCCTTCAAAGAAACATCACGGCTTACAGAGCTCGCCAATGCTACACCGTCCAGATCTAAACAATAGCGTGGTGTATGTGCCCAAAAAAAGTCTAACTGCATTCTCGTACCATTGCTCGCGTACTAAAGTGTCAGCAGGTATTTTTCGTGGCATTACAAGTGTAACTTGTGAGCATGCCCTTGTCAATCAAACAGAGGAAGGTCTGCAGTGTACTTGTGGCTGGAAGATAGGAAGATAAGTAAATAAATCAAGATAAGTAACATTCGATCTGGCTTTTATATAAGTAACATATAAATGCTTCTTATGTAAAGACCATCACAAAACATAATCACAAACATGAGTTTGCACGATACGTTGGCTTCTGTTCTCTTTCTCCGATTTGAGTTCACCTCTATTATAGCGCGTCTTTATTTGAAAACAGCAGTGTCAGATCAGGGCGAGCATGAACGCAACTGAGAGAATAAAACTGAATAAAAAAAATGTTAACCTTTACAAGTACCATACATTTACACCATCTGTTACAGACTCAAATCAAATGTATGCTTTTGAAAAAAAAGCGCATTTGTTCTGTTATACTTGTATCTTTTGTGAAAGTGCTTATTTGATATTTGAAATTGAGGCTTCACACATTATACACTTCATGTCTACATTTTGTCAATTACTACTAAAACATGAAAAACGTTTCTGTTTTAACGATGTGTTTACATTGATCGTTGTAGACACGGAACACACATGAAATGCAAGTGTTTCAAATAACGATATAGTATTTATAAAAGGTGTCATTTTGCTTGACTTCTCACTCTATACTCTAAGCAAATGACACGCAGTTAAACAGACTTGAGCTGACAAAACTGTGCGGGGTGGGGGGATGTGATAGTAGGCTGCTTGCTGTTTGCTGCTTATCCACATATTTACAGGACAAAAGATGCTGATGGAGAGGTGAGAAGCGATTTAAGGTGGGAACGGATCACGAGTTTTTTCGTAGGCTCTGGTAATTCTAGTGTTAAGATGCTTCTTTGTCGGTTTCGGATAATCAGGAAATTGATTGTTCTCTATCACATTTGTTAAAAACCACTATCCTAAAGCTTTATAAGCATTAGCCTCCATTAGGCAACATTTTTAAACTGTGCTCTCTTGGGGCCAATAACTGTTAGGGGTTTACAGTTAGGTCCATAAATATTTGGACAGAGACAACTTTTTTCTAATTTTGGTTCTGTACATTACCACAATGAATTTTAAATGAAACAACTCAGATGCAGTTGAAGTGCAGACATTTAGCTTTAATTCAGTGGGGTGAACAAAACGATTACATAAAAATGTGAGGCAACTAAAGCATTTTTTTTAACACAATCCCTTCATTTCAGGGGCTCAAAAGTAATTGGACAATTGGCTCAAAGGCTATGTCATGGGCAGGTGTGGGCAAGTCCGTCGTTATGTCATTATCAATTAAGCAGATAAAAAGCCTGGAGTTGATTTGAGGTGTGGTGCTTGCATGTGGAAGATTTTGCTGTGAACAGACAACATGCGGTCAAAGGAGCTCTCCATGCACGTGAAAGAAGCCATCCTTAAGCTGCGAAAACAGAAAAAACCCATCCGAGAAATTGCTACAATATTACGAGTGGCAAAATCTACAGTTTGGTACATCCTGAGAAAGAAAGCAAGCACTGGTGAACTCAGCAACGCAAAAAGACCTGGACGTCCATGGAAGACAACAGTGGTGGATGATCGCAGAATCATTTCCATGGTGAAGAGAAACCCCTTCACAACAGCCAACCAAGTGAACAACACTCTCCATGGGGTAGGCGTATCGATATACAAATCTACCATAAAGAGAAGACTGCATGAAAGTAAATACAGAGGGTGCACTACAAGGTGCAAGCCACTCATAAGCCTCAAGAATAGAAAGGCTAGATTGGACTTTGCTAAAGAACATCTAAACAAGCCAGCACAGTTCTGGAAAAACATTCTTTGGACAGATGAAACCAAGATCAACCTCTACCAGAATGATGGCAAGAAAAAAGTATGAAGAAGGTGTGGAACAGCTCATTATCCAAAGCATACCACATCATCTGTAATACACGTTGGAGGCAGTGTGATGGCTTGGGCGTGCATGGCTGCCAGTGGCACTGGGACACTAGTGTTTATTGATGATGTGACACAGGACAGAAGCAGCCGAATGAATTCTGAGGTGATCAGAGACATACTTTCTGCTCAAATCCAGCTAAATGCAGTCAAATTGATTGGGTGGCATTTCATGATATAGATGGACAATGACCCAAAACATACAGCCAAAGCAACCTAGGAGTTTATTAAAGCAAAGAAGTAGAAACTTCTTGAATGGCCAAGTCAGTCACCTGATCTTAACCCAACTGAGCATGCATTTCACTTGTTGAAGACTTAACTTCGGACAGAAAGGCCCACAAACAAACAGCAACTGAAAGCCGCTGCAGTAAAGGACTGGCAGAGCATTAAAAAGGAGGAAACCCAGCATCTGGTGATGTCCATGAGTTCAAGACTTCAGGCTGTCATTGCCAGCAAAGGGTTTTCAACCAAGTATTAGAAATGAACATTTTATTTCCAGTTATTTAATTTGTCCAATTACTTTTGAGCCCCTGAAATGAAGGGATTGTGTTAAATAAATGCTTTAGTTGCCTCGCATTTTTATGCAATCGTTTTGTTCACCGCACAGAATTAAAGCTGAAAGTCTGCACTTCAACTGCATCTGAGTTGTTTCATTTAAAATTCATTGTGGTAATGTACAGAACTAAAATTAGAAAAAAGTTGTCTCTGTCCAAGTATTTATGAACCTAACTGTATATTGCTTCATCCATTTCTTCATATCAAGTTTGAATGGAGATCCAATGAGAGGCAAAGAATGCATTAATTAGCACAGATTATATTCACTGCAGTGAGCATTGTTTAATGCTCCATTAAATGATTCATTTTAAAATAAAGGACATGTTTTGATATTGATTAAGTTTGATCACAACATTTCAAGATTAAAAATATCATATACACCTTATTGGTCATATACTGTCATAAAATCATATTAGTGAAGCATAATATATCTCATCTGAGCCCATGCTAACTTTTAACTAATATACCTGTTCTTAACATTTGTTATACATTTATTTCTGTATAATTCCTCAATAACTGTACTTTTGATGCATGTTAAACTTACTGGTCTATAGTTACTTGGATCAGTTTGATCACCAGTTTATCTAAAATGGGAGATTGATTGTAATGGAAATGTGCGTTTGTCCTTTGCGTAGATCTGCTCTGTAACATGCAAATAATGAGACAATATTCTTGTTTAACTGTGTACTTTTTTCTTGTCTAACAATGCTTTTGTAGTAAGTAGACTGCTTTATTTAGTCATTAATACTTAGTGGAGTTAATCGTTATATCGTTATTTTCAAAACAGCAAAATCCTTTCCAAGATAACTCTTTAAACAACATTTAGAAATAGTCCAAAGATTATGATATAACTCTCTGATGACTGTCCTTATTGCTGTACTGCCCCAGATGGCTTTAAGTATGGTACATAAGAATTAAAGATGAGTATAACTGTGTTACCCACAGTTATGCCCAGGGGGGACTGGGTAGTCTCGTGGCCTGGAACCCCTACAGATTTTATTTTTTTCTCCAGCCATCTGGAGTTTTCTTTTTGTTTTTTCTGTCCACCCTGGCCATCGGACCTTACTCCTTTTCTATGTTAACTAATGTTATCTTATTTTAATTTTGTATTTTGTCTTTTATTTTTCTTTTCTTCATTATGTAAAGCACTTTGAGCTACTTTTTGTATGAAAATGTGCTATATAAATAAATGTTGTTGTTGTTGTTGTTACATAAATTAGCTTGAGCAAACAGAAGAAAATACTATAACCAATAAGCGAATGCAGACTTTTATAGCTGTCAACTAATTTTAAGGTTCATTTTGTGTCATTTCAAACATGTTTAATTACTTTTCTCAGTTCTCACTTGTTGAATTCACACTGAGGATTCTGACCCAGCTCTGCGAATGGGCTTTATTCTTCCACAGTGTTTATTTAACATGAGTTCTATTCAAGAATTTTAGCTCACAAAAACAGTATTATTTTTCTATGATGTAACTGTAATGTTCTCTAGCTAAATAATTTTAAATAGTCAAGTTGATTTGCAATAAATCAGTCTTTGGAGTAAGTAATGAACCTTACTGAGAAGGCACACATTCAGTGTCACTGGAACTTGTGCCTGTTAAATACAAATTGCTTGCAGTTTTAAAAAAAAATAAATAGCAAAATACTATTGAATTCGAAAAAAAATAAATGTGTTCATCTGAACAAACTTGGCATATTAATACACAGATTTTCTTACTTTCAAACCTGGTTAATTCTAAATCCACAGTGCAGAAACCTGAAAGAAACATGTAATTTCAATGAATGACAGTTATAAGTTACAGTTAAACTCTGAGTAACCCCTTCTGTAGGCACACACCATTATTTGTTGACAGCTTTCTAACCAGTTTGTGTAGATTATGAACCTACATGCTTATTTTTTCAGCCACTAAATCAAGTTCATTAAGCAACAATAACAATACATCTACTACAGTATATAAGAAAACACCAAGGTCTAAGTGGCAAGTCCCTCAGGTCACTCTGATTGGTCAGTTTGGCTTTGGTGTGATTGGTTGGTTTGGCTTTGGTGATGCGATTGAAAGGGGAAGTGCAAGTGTAAGGCACACATCCTGAGGGAGAGTCGCCTTTAAAAATGGCATGTATAAAAATGGACAGAAGGCAAGAATTGCACCATGAAAGTGAGAGTCTGAGAAGCAGGCTATACAAGAATGTGATCGATAGAGGGGGGTTACCAGTGAAGAGAGGTTTGCACACATGTAGATACTGAGGAAATAGGTACATTGTATTATATATGTATTTCATTGCCTCCCTTTGACATGTGCCTTGGCTAGTGCATTTTATAAATTCAAAAACCATTAATAGAATTATAAAACAATAAATAATAACAAATTAATAATAAGAAGAAGAAGAACTAAACAGATGATTTAACCTAAATAACTTAATGTGAGACAGTTAATATTAGGGAATCATGCTTTTCAGACACTCTAATTATTTTACTTGCAGATGGACTATGGAAAAAAAGCTCCTCCTCAGTCTTCCTGAAGTGGACTTTAGGCAGAGGTAGTGTTTACCTGACTGCAGTACAGGAAAGAGGCTGTTGTTGGAAAGTGTGTTGTCACAGATAGTTTTCCTTGCCCTCCTTCATCATCACTTGGTGTACATGTCTTGAAGGTTAGTGAGTGTACACCCTGTGATGCATTTAGCTGACCACACCACTCTCTGCGGAGCCTTGCAGTCCTGCTGTGTGTTGTTCCCAAGCCAGGAGGTGATACATCCTGTCAGGAAACTTTCAGTGGTGGATGTATAGAAGTTGTTTAGTGTTTGGCAGGGAAGCCTGAAATCCCTGCAGTTCCTGAGGTGATACAGACATTGCCATGCCTTCTTTACCAAGGTGTTGATGTACTTGGGCCAGGTGAGATCCTCAGTGATGTGAACACTGATATATCTTTGAAAACCAAAGTATATTTCACTCCAGATGCTGAACTGTGAAAAGATTATGTAGATTTACCAAAAACACATCACTCAGAAGTTTGTAGATAATCTCAAAACTGACTTGTATTTTTAGACTTCTAGATGAAAGCACCATTTCAGGTTCTTCCAGAAATGGTGCTACTAAACAGCACTGGTTGAATTGCACCACCTATTGCACAGTTTTGGGGATGAAGAGTAGGATATGACCACTTTGATGTTTTTTGTAGTGAAATGGGCATTATATTGTAATGGTTTTCAATATGGTTTGATTTTTCATCAAAAAAATCAGTCCCGTATTAGACTGTAAAAGATTCACGCTCATGGTCAGTGGTGGTAATCTCCTGGGGTCTCATGTATAAACAGTGCATACGCACAAAAATGTTGCTTAAGCCCATTTCCACGCTCAAATCGCAATGTAGGCTGTAAAACCTAAACATGGTGTAAAGCCACGCACATTTTCACGGTAGCTCAAACCCTGGTGTACGTAAGTTCTCCGCTTGGTTTTGTAAACTGGCGGCACCCAGCGTCAAAGCAGCGCTATTGTTCAAGTGTAGTTTCCCTTTCTTTTTTAGATGCACATCCCTGATGCAGCTTTATAAATACACTGAAATTAACTGCATATTGTTTATTAGTTTAAGGCATTTGATTGTAATTAACCTGTAACAATATAATGGTCCACGGAATGGCCAAACTATTCCAAATACCATAGCTGCTTTAGCGTTGTTACTCTCACTGCACCTTCTTCTTCTTTCAGCTGCTCCCATTAGGGGTTGCCACAGCGGATCATCTTTTTCCATATTACTCTCACTGCACCACTCAGAGTATTTATATCACTGTATCTGAGTGGAGAATCACAGCTCTACAGCAGCTGATTGGAAAGAGATTATCAGTATACAGCATCAAGTGCATGCTGCCTCAGCCATGCTGTCTATTGAACTGCTCTCTTACAGCAAACGCTTCAGAGCCTTTCCTGTACTGACCTTGTGGTTCAGAAACAGTTTCATCCCAAGAACTATAAATGCACTTAATCAGTTCATCACATTCTCCTTGTAGAACTGTTTGTACTTATTAGTACAATTACCTCACTGTAAATTTGCGATACAGTTATAATATTGTACATCCTGAGCCACTTTATAAAGCGCGTATTTAAAATGTGAACATTATTTAAATAATCTATATTGTTAATAATTAAACATGTGAGGACACGGTGTCGCAGCACTAGTGATGAGCTGGCACCCATTCAGAGATTGTTCCTGCCTCATGCTGTATTCTTGCTGGGGCTGGCGCAACACTGGAAGGATAGATGGATGGAATAATTAAACATGTACTATGAAGATATTTCAATGTTCCTGAAAAGTTTTGAAGAATCGGTATTCTAAGCTTACAATTGGCTTAACATCTATTACAGAGATGATTGTGTGGCAATTGGTTACTTGGAGAAAGAAAGGAAGGACAGGAATTGGAGGTTAGTACGTTTGAAAGAGACAGTACTGCCTCAATAAATTATTTCATTGAAGGTCACGCATGGCGCAGCAAGCATCTTGCGGGAGGCAGGAAAAATCTTATGACAGGGTACCAACTCGTTACTCTCACTGCGCCACCGTGTTCCCATGTTTAATAACATGCTTTAACTTCTATCATCATGAAAGTGATATCAAGTCTACATCTCAGTATTTTAATTATTCAGAGAGCTGTAATATCACGAATGTAATGGATTCTATGTCCAGTCGGAGGAAGAGAAAGCCCGTTTAAGAAGCACGTAGTGATTCACACACATAGAGCACATAGAAGATCAAATACAATACAAAGCATTTAATGTGCTACTTTAGTTGCAATGATATTTGAGAAACTAGTAAATTAAATGATTTAAAGATTAAGTTTATGATGTTCTACTTTAATGACAAAATAAACTATGTGATTACATTGGAAATTTTGAGATTAAAGTTGACATTTCAAGCTTTTTTCTCACCGTGTTCCTATTTTTTTTCTTTTCTCCGTACCCTAATAAGCTTTCATATGACACTCAGATGGTGGGCTACGACTCGCCTTTTCATGGCGACTTTGATATCTGACAACTTCTTTTTTATTTCATGCATTGCGCAACTTTGTTAACCGGAGCTTTCGAGTTTGTCCAACACTCTATGTCACTCAGTCAACTTCCTTTTGTTCTTTATACCACTGTTTAAAACAAAAAATAGTACATTTTTCCTTGCCTCCACTTGGTATTCGCTGAAATTCTTCTATTTTACCCTGTGCTTTTGCCATTGCCTTTTCACAGAACGCTGAGCTTAAGGGCTATTTATATTGATTTGCATATTCAAAGAGGTGTAATTCTGGGAGGAGTTTGGGTGGGGCAGCAGGCGCATGCACATGCGTTACTTTTCACATTGACCGGGATTTATGGAGCGGAAGAATGTGGAAGTTGGCGAACGCACACATTTATGCATCTGGATTTTTTGTGCGTACACACATTTCCACTTTTGTCCTTACACCATGTTTTAGTGTGGATTCTACGCATGCTGTTACGCGTGAGGCCCCTGGTGTGGGGAAGTCATGCTGTACTAGAATTTGTATGACTTTCTGTATCATTATTGAAACAACCTTAAATTCTCCTATATGTTACTGATTGTTTCATCTGAAGTACAGATGAGCCATAACGAAACACTTATTTTTATCACTTATTTTTACTTAAAAATGGTCAGAGAAATAAATTGGAATGGTCTAATCAAAGTCTTATGATTTAGGAGTATTTGAGCATGAAGAGCTCAATTCAAAATAGATTTGGAACCATTTTAATTGGAACCATCACCATTATTTTTAGCGTAATTTCTGTGACGTTTCTACGTACACTGCCATTTTTTATTTTGTAGCTGTTGGCATGCATGCCTCATTGTACCTAAGATTCAGTGCACAATGTCATTGGTCTGATACTATTTAAAATGGTTGTGCATTTCTTCAGGCTCCCAAGTTTGTGGATATCATGACAAAACTCAGGGTTTTTAGTTAACAGTCAGTTTAGGGCATTTTACTTAGTTTTTGACTGTGATTCCTAGTTAGCATTTTGGATATAGTTTTGATATTGTTTATTTTGAATTTATTGTTTTTCTGGGTTTGGATGATTGCGTGTTACAAATTACTTTTTTTCACTCTAATTTCTTTTGTTTTGTCCTGCTTGGCCATCTTACCATAGCATCAGACTTATGGTTATAATCAATACAGACTTAAAAGCGGGCTTGGCAATTTAATCAGTACTTAAAGACCATTTCTGTTACCTACTTGTTTATCTGTACTATGTAATTTATATTGGGCGGTACAATGGCGCAGTGGTAGCACTGCTGCCTCGCAGTAAGGAGACCTGGATTCGCTTCCCGGGTCCTCCCTGTGTGGAATTTTCATGTTCTCCCCGTGTCTGCGTGGGTTTTCTCTGGGTACTCCGGTTTTCTCCCACAGTCCAAAGAAATGCAGGTTAGGTGCATTGCCAATCCTAAATTGTCCCTAGTGTGTGCCCTGCGGTGGACTGGCGCCCTGCCCAGGGTTTGTTTCCTGCCTTGTGCCCTGTGTTGGCTGGGATTGGCTCCAGCAGACCCCGTGACCCTGTAGTTAGGATATAGCAGGTTGGATAATGGATGGATGTAATTTATATTATTAATTTATGGTTATTTATTTATTCTTTGTAAATGTAACTTTCTTATTTAACTTCTTGTAAAGCACTATGAGCTATATCTTTTGCATTAAAATCTGCTATACAAATAAATGTCATTGTTATTATTATTTTTATTGGTCCATTTTCTTGTTTGCCTTTTGACCAGGACATTTTCAAATGGCAGAACACTAAGAGCCAAATCCTATTTATATTCTATGTAAAGACCTTAAAAAATGTCTTCCTCAAAAAAACAGCAAATGTTACTGTGCTGAAGTACTACTATAATGTGGACTAGTAAAAATATCCATAGAGAACATTATGTTACTCATTAATAACTGTAAAAAATATTTGCTTGCAGTTAGTGCTACTGAAGGTGACATAATCATTTACTAAAGAGGTCAATCACTTTAATTTTCTTTAATGAAGAAATTAAATTACTGTTTGTTGTTTTGGTTCACTTGAAGAAACATTTATTGATTATTATATTATTGAAGATCTGATCACATTTTACTTTAAACTATATGTGTTAAACCAAACAGAGCATATATATACTGTATATAACATAATATAGAGAAACAGTGAGGTACTACTATTTTCACTTAAATATTATATTTAAGTGTCTCTTTGTTCTAAAATGCACTGTATGGTTAAGAAACAGTTGATATTAACTCTGTAATTTTCACCTACATTTGGGAGTGCTATCACTTTTGTCAAGAATAAAGAACAAACTGACAACATACTATAGATGTAGAGAATTTATTTCAATTTCAGTAAACTTTTTTCTTCAAAATTAAAAAAAAAAATTTAAATATAAGTGTATTGCTACAAGGTCAGTATTGTAGGCAACCTGAGGTGTGTATAAGGATATGATAAATACACTAGATTACATATCATACATATGGCACTCCAATGAATACAAAATACATATAAAATTAGATAAATAATTTAATTTGATCATAGCTTTAGGCTTTAATTTGATTATTTTATTGCTTCATCACAATGTGTCCGTTTTCATGTGATCATTGTTGTTCAATGCTGGAGAAGGTTTGCTTTTTATAGCTTCTGTTCCTCCTTTAGATGTGTCCTGGAAAAAAAATCTTGGCATCCACAAAGACATGATGATTCGTTTATATTCCTTTCTGAAGTTCTGATTGAGAAGTCCATAAATTATTGCATTAAGGCAACTATTAAAATACGCCATAAAGTAGCTGACAACAAAGAGCCATTCAGGGATTTTTGGAGCTACATCCTTTGGATTGATGGCCACTGCCAGGCCGATGAAGTTCAAAGGGGCCCAGCAAATGGCAAAAAGCACAAACACAACAAACATGGTCACAAAGTTTTTCAGATCACTGGGCTTCAGCCTGGGCCTGATATCAGTTTTTACTCTTCGCCGCACCTGTAGTACCAAGATCCATATCCTCAGGTAGCAGAAAGTCACCACCATTATTGGCAAAATGAAATGGATCACAACAACTGTTATTGTATATGAAGAGCTTACTGTCTGTGTAAATGTACAAGAGTAGATGCGAGGGTCATACTGAAGTGATCCAACAAAAAGATTTGGCACAATGGCAATTACTGTGAATGCCCAGATAAGAACAACAAAGATCAGGGTGTTCCTGTAGCTGTATAGTTTGTCATAGGTAAAGCTGTGGCAGATGTAGCAGTACCTGTTTATTGCTATGCCAGTGATGTTGAAGATAGAGCCCATCACACTGAGGCCCATTAGGAACCCGCTTACTTTACAGTGAATTTCTCCCAAGGACCATCCATCATTTAACATGGCAAACAGCACAAGAGGGTACGGATAAAATGCCACCACAAGATCTGCAAAAGCCAGGTTAACTACAAACACATTACCTGCAGGAGATAAAAAAAAATGAATTAATGAAAATGTTTTGTAAAAGATGCGAAAATACTACATACATATTTCTAAGAGGATTATAAACTCATATGGGAGCTATAAACTATAGGCAATGAGTAATGCCAAAATTAAGACTCGAAATGCAGACATACAAATTCAGAATAAGGACATGCTTTCACTTCTAGGAAACCCGTTCATTTGGCAAGAAGTCCCGAAGTTACTCATTCATTTACTAGGGTTGCTATGAAAACCATTTCCCAAAATGCATCTTGTTCAACATGCTTGCACACAACAAGTGAACGAATATATGTGTGCTGCTACCAGTTTACACATGTATATTTGCTTTTTACTACTTGTTACCCTGGTGAAGACATCAGACATATGGCATGCTGTCTGCCTTGTGTTGATGATCGTTAATGGGGGTGATTAATTTGCAATTTCTCAGTTTTGCTAACTTATCCATGCTCCAGGCCTTGTGATGACAATGCAATATTGGAAAGAAATTACAAGTTAGCATTTTTAATTATAATACACATCCATTATATATGATAGTAATTGTTATTCCAATACATTGTTTTACTTACTATGATGCAGGTACTATTATTTAAAACATGCTTCATTTCCACATAGAAGGTATAAAAATAAACCACACACATTTCCTTGAACCTCCAGCTTTACTCTTCAACGTGATTATGGAAGTTTTCAATTTAGGTGAAAAGATTCATAGTAAATATCACACTGGCATAGTCCAGCAATAACAACTTCAGTAATTCCAATTGCTATTTACAATATATGCACTGAGAGACAAGTTTAATTTTAAGTGTAAATATTAAAAATGACAGGTAGACCATCGTACTTAAGAACCTTCGCATTTTCATTAAGGGTGATAAATTGGACATCAGAGGTACTGTGATTATTTTGTCCTATGTGAAAAGAAGAAAAATGCACTCCAATACATGTTTTGAATGAAAAAAACATAAGACTAAACACCCAGTTTTGGCCCCCAGTGTTATACAGCTGTGGAACGCAACTTCTGCGACCAAAACACCCTGGCTAAAATCAGTATAAATTTTGATACGCCTTGCAATAAATATTTTTCTGGTTTCCTTCTAAAAAATAGAGATGATCTTTACCTCATTTGTTTCTATGTTTTATACGATAATTTAATTAAATTTTTTTGTCCCAGTGTAGAAGACTCACTTCAGTGATTTATAAAGTTGACCCAGAGAGACACCGTCCAGTGCCAGCTAGATTTTTGAAGTTCAAAAAACCACTTTCCAGAACAATTCATTGCACAAATGCAAATCCTTCTGCATCTCTTCAGTTATAACATCCTTATAGAAAGCATATTTTTAATGTGCCTGATATAAAGCCTTTGGGTGGCCATAGCGGCTTTACATACAGGTTTTACTACTCATATACTACTATTCATTTATATTTTTACATTATTCATTGATTTGTGCTATATTATATCACAATAAATTTTGATTTGCTTTAAAACCATACTTTCTTTAAAAAGAATTAAAAATAGATCACCTGGTATGGGAAGATTATGTCTTATTTCCTACACAGCAGCTGAGAAGAGACACTGTCAATAGTGAGCAGCACTGGAAGGTGTAATCCACCTTTGTAAGTGGCCATAAGTAAGGTATATCAGCCCCCTCGTATTTGGAGTACTGTGGAGTGTGTGTGTATGCGAATGTATTAAACTTAGGGTTCACAAGAGTAGGACAATCCATAATTAACCATGTAAGCCCCACATATTCCACAATAAAAGAGCTAGGCTTTATCTTGTGTGGTTTGCCTTATGTTTATTTATTGTAGCAGAAGATAATGTCAGCTTCCTCCTCAATGGTTTTCTGGTTAACGCATTGCTGCAATGAATAAAAGTAATGCTTCTGGGCTTGATGGCATTCTGCCAGAACTCATATCAGCTTTTTGGAAACAGATCTCTTTTTTTTTCTTTCTCTCAAATACTGAATAAAGCCATTTCCTCTCCCTAAATTTCAGACTTAATACAGTGACTATCAATTTCCTGTTAAAACAAGGTAAGGACTCTACCCACAGAAGTATCCTTAATTAAATCAGATGCTAATCTCTTTGCTAAACTTTTAGCTCACTAAATACAGTTTCTAACTGATAAACTCATCCAATCAAATTAAACTGGTTTTATCTGTTCCATTGATAGGGCCTTCTCATTTCCTCAGCCTGCACCATAGCTCTCACTACATGCCGTAATGCCATTAATTGCTAAACTGTTCAATACTCTGACAGGTTACAGACAGGAAGGGGTTTGGCGTGGTATTTGTGGGCATGATTAAAATGTTGTACTCCATTCCCTCAGCAGTATTCTACATGGTATTCAAACATCTCTTTCTCCCATTTCTTACTGAGAAGGGATCCTGGCAGTGATCTCCTGTCTCCTTTAATTTATCACAGGAGGCACTGAAAGAGGCTCTTTGTACATGTAAGATGATTACAAATATTTTGCTACATAATAAAAGCCACAGAGTCTCTCTCTTTATCCTGATGATGTCATTCTGTATTTAGGTAATGCTCCTAAATATCTCACATATGTTTTAGACCTTTTCAAATTCAACAGGCTATCAGATTAATTGGCATAGGGTTAACCTTGCACCACACAACCACACTTCCCAGTTTATTACATTTAAATTTTATGTACCTACTAATGTTCATATATTTTGGGGAGTGACATATTCTCCTCCTCCTCTTCTAAATTAATTTGTGATTAAATATTCCTTTGTCATGTCAGTATTGCCTAGCCATTCTCAAAATTGCTCAT
Organism: Erpetoichthys calabaricus; assembly: GCF_900747795.2. NCBI lineage: Eukaryota > Metazoa > Chordata > Cladistia > Polypteriformes > Polypteridae > Erpetoichthys > Erpetoichthys calabaricus. The sequence goes on along the minus strand of NC_041397.2, from coordinate 233,665,636 downwards.
AGAAAACGGCTTAATAAATTATATGATACCCTAAACTCTCCTCCAACTTACTGGGCTAAGGGTTGTTTTTTTCGCTCTACAGATTTATACAGAAAGGATTCTTAGACTGATGCACTCTGTTCTAAACGCATGGCAGGAAAGATTCAGGTGTGTCACTTGGACCGAGACTTGGAATGCTATGAATCGTTACCAGAAAACCTAAATCACTAAACCAGCATTTGTTCACAGTTTAAATGTGTAATGTCTGACAAAGAATTAATGGTGCTGTGCTGGAATTCATAAGTAAGTCTTCATGATGCAAATCATTGTGATGGTCACTAGCAACAAAGCAAGGCTTCCTGGTGACCCATGAACTACCTGCTGAACTTCTAAAAATGGAACACTCCTAAAATAATCACTTTGAGGTAGATGTTGGGGCACACACATGCTGGCTTTTGCCAGTGGTAAATGATGATTGCTGGGCGGGAGCTGTGCATTAGTGAGTTAGTTAGTTAATGAGTTTATGGGGATCAGGATAGAGGGCTGGAGTAGCACTGAAAGGAGGCTGCACTCTTGGCAGCTGATGAAACTGAAAGTGGGGCTGGTTGGAGGGTGAGAGAGGCCACAGGGGCAGGCCAAGGAAAGGAGTCCTGACATGGCATAATCCAGGAGATGGCACGGCACACTCGGAACTGTGGAGACTGACAGAGGTGGCAGCTCCAGGTTAACAGGTACCTCCTAAGTTCCAACAAGGACAGAGAAAGTGTGCCAAGGAAGAAATATAGTAATTTTACCTGTCTGATTTGGATTTTAACTTATTTATTGGGTTGAGGATTTTAAACACCCCAGCACTTTATTGGTTTTTGATGACATGGTTTGATGGATTATTTATTGCATTATTTATTGAATAGTTTTTAATTGCACTGTTAAACAGTTACAGATTTTGACAAGTAAGTCTCACGTTTGTTTACTGTGTTACCCTGGCTCATTCCTCTGTTGAGAGTATTGATGCTCTGGGAAGAGGGCAATGCAAAGGCAGTAGGCACATGGGGCATTACAGCTGTCCTCAGTATACCATTTATTTTATCTACAGCTGTCTGTATCACAAATTAGTGAAGCATTCCGTCAGACCATTCAAGTGGGATTTTGCTGCTTACCCGGTCGAACCATTTATTCACAAAAATATGTGATGTAACGGTTGGTTTAGTTGGGTATGATGGTGTTGTAAGTTAGCATTGTAACAATTCCTGGAAGTATGGTAGTGAACTTGGAGTGGGAACAATGGGTGACTGGTGCCAATTGTAATTGGCGTAATAATTTCTTTCTGTTACACAATGACTATTTTTGATTACATTAATACAAACTGATCACCAAATAAGAAAATAAACAGAAGGCAAAGTACAGAACAAATCAGTACAGTGCCCAAACAACGAAGGTGAATATCCTTAACCATATTACAAGCTAATCAACCTAAATTCTTATTAGGTTTAGCTGATTTCGTTGTTGAGAAAAATGCTGAATATTAATTGGGTGCAGTAGTCACTGCTGTTGTCTCATGACAGAAAAGTCCTGTGTGAAATCACAGCCTGAGCACCAGCTTTGTGGAGTATGCACATTTTGTGTATTTTTGTGCATTTTTCTGGGTTTTTTTTAGGCTCCCATAAGCACCTCTTGGACTCAAATGAATAAGTATACTTGATGATGGATTGGCATCCTGCCCTGCACTGGTTATTTGCCCTGCATTAGATGCTGTCTATCCTCCTCAAGATGCCTATTTTCCGATTCATAAGTAAATTCCTTGACTGAGAAAATCCACTCCTAGATAGGGTATCAGTCCATCATGGGCAGTTTAATTACTTTGTAATGTGTAAGGAAAAGTAGAATACCCACAGAGGGAAAAAACACAGAGATACAAGTTAAATATGTAGATTCCACAAACATAATGGCCACTCTGGCATTTGAATCAAGTCATATGGACCATATGGATGCCTAATGCATCATTTTAGAAATTAATAACAATTAGTGAGCTCAAAATGATGGCAGTGATCTTATCCATTTTTAGATATACAGAATGTTAAAATGCTTAAAACTGAGAAACTATTACAACATTTTTTATATTAGAATTCAAATGTCCCATGTACATGCATAATATTTAGGTTTCACATAACCAGTGAAAAGTTCGATCTTCTCAAAACCTATAATAGAAAATTGCTGGATGTATAAATGATAAAATGTAACCATGTCCATGCTTTTACATTTTTCCAGAGATCACTGACAAATACAGTATGTATAGTATTCTAGACTTTTCAAAATTTGCCCTTCCCTTCAATTTGTTTTAGTAGTAGTACCTGCCAAAAATGAGAGCTCCATTACAAAGAGTAAGGCAATTGAAGTCTGATAACTTTGATTAGCTGATGCAAGCAGCTGTTATTTTAATTTATGTAGCAGATCACACAATTTATTTTTTCATTCCCATTTAGTATTTGCATATAGATTGTTGGCTAAAAGTTCAAACCATTTCTATTTATGTATGTGCAAACTGTGTTGTTTCAAAGAATTCAATTACATTAACTCTAAAGTGGTGTAATTGACCCTTTTTTCAAAGAAGTTAAAAAAACTGGAATATAAAATTAAGCACATCACTTTGACCTACATTGTTTATAATCACCACATATGTGTGCTAGATTATCACATTGCATACGTTATGCAGGATCTGAATACACTTCACAAAATGCTGTTTATTGCATGGGTTTATTCAAGTAAAATTTTTCAGGTAATATGGCTTAAGGAATCAAATACAGCATGCTCATGGGGAAAGATCAGAGGTCAGAATTTTGATCCTTTACATAGATTGCTGACAGGCTACTACAGTGGCTGCAGGAAATTTAAAAAAACAAACATCAGTGGGCACAAAAATACTTTCACAAGAACAGGCCATTAGCTTGTAATATCCTATTTATGGAAGTTCATTACATATACTGACATTGTGGAAAACACTCCACAAAATGACCACACTCATGAAACAGAAAATGATATGAAAACATTTTAATTGCATTAAATACATTTTTAATCTAAAAAACATTATAAAAATAAGAACCTGCATACTTCAAAACCCAAAATGAACATGAAAAGTCAGAAAAAATTCAAGATGAACTAACTTTATAACAATCTTCTTAATCCAGTTCATGGTTGTGGAAGGTCAGAAACAATCCCAACAGCAATAAAGCCGTACAAGATGCCTGTCTACCACAGGGTCTACTCATGCACACAGCCGCATTTGCACAAGACTAATTTATAAACACCAAGCCAGCATGTGTTTGAGTTTGTGATAATGTAAAAGGAGTAAAAACCGATGTAGACTTGAGGGAAACCTGCAACCTCCACAAGGTCGATGGGCTTTGAAATCAGGATGATGAGGTGGTAGCAGTACCACCTTAAATACATCCACAGACTTTTACTCTATGCCTGCATCAGCAGTGTCAGGAGGGAGGGCTTGGTGCCCAGTCCCTGATCTTTGAGCCCCAGACATACACATTCTTGGTCATTGTATACAATATAGCCCCTGATCAAGGGTCAACTTTTGCAAAACTCCAAAGGAAACAGATTCAGAAGAATACACATTCCTGAAAAATTGGGTTATCCAATGACCATCGACAAAAGCCGATCACTGTTAATCCAATGCTGGAATGTTTTCCTCAATTTATAGCAGCACAAGTGACCTAATAATATTATTATTATTTGACTGATGACTTTATCCAAGACAACTTACTGGATATAATTGGTTGCATTTCTTTTGTTTTTCCAGTTAGTCTATTAACAGGGGTCTCCAACATGTTGTTCGTGAGCTACTGGTACTTTGCAATCCCTTTCCAAGTAGCTCACCAAAGGGTTAATGAATCCCACATAAATTTGAAAACTTGATTAGTCAAATTAGAGGTGGGCGATCTTTCCAAAAAATCATATCACGATCCACAATCTGAATTGCAATCTATCTTTTCAATGTGGCATACACTTAAGAGAATATCCGGACTCAAACTCATCAAGACCAAAGTAACACTTTATTTTAAATATCAAACAAAGTTGAATTCAATTGTTCTCTTGTTCGCTAGCTAAGCGGAGTTAAGGAACACGCCCTGAAGCTGGCGAGTGAGTGAGGAAGGCCCTCCCTTTGGCCTGCTGCGTGTCTCTTGGATTTGCGCAAATAAATCGGTACTGCGAGTGAACAATGACACATAGCGAAATGAGAGAAGTCACAAAATCAACCAAAATGTTCAAGCAAATTATAGAAAAATACCCGATCTAAATCTGTTATGTAGTTCTCTCGTGAAAAGCGAACAGACAGACAGACATTGGATTTTATATATTATATGTTAGTAAACTTTCAAAATAATGTGCAGTTAAAGTCTCAACAGCATTCTCAGCATTTCTGGAGCTTAGTAGAGCCAGATAACTATAAGAATCTTCACCAAGCAGCTCTGAAAAGGTCTGCTTTGTTTGGGTCTACATACCTTTGAGTGTCTGCGTTTTCTGACATGAATGTCATGAAATCAAAGTTCAGAACAAGACTGACAGATGAACATTTAATGACTCCATAAGAGTGAACCTAAGTGGCTACACTCCACTATACACCTCTCTTGTGGACTCCATGCAGTGCCAGTCATCTAACTAACTAAAAAAACACATCACACATGCAACTGGACATGTGAATACTCTTGTGAAGTGAAACAGTGACATGTAACAAAATGACAAATGAATAAGTCATATCTGTGTATTTGGAATTGCATTGTTTTGTTTTGATAGCATTCATGTTTTAATTCAATAGTTTGAGATACACTAGAAAATGCATACAGATATACAAAATGCACTTGCAGGTGAACTAAATATGTTTTGTGATGTTTTAATGCAAAATTTGAGTTGTGGACACCAACATTTTGTAAATGTTAAGGCAAAACAAGCTTATTCAGTTTGTGTGGGTTAAAATAAGCTATGAGTATAAACTTTAGAAAACATGAGTAGCTCTCGGCCATTTTCATTTTGTAAAAGTAGCTCTCAGGGGAAAAAAGGTTGGAGACCCCTCATCTAGAAGAAGCAGATGAAGTGTCAGTAGCAGGATTTGAACCCAGAACCTCAGAGATTGAAATATAACATTCAAATCCCTAACCACTACAAAAAAAAACACTACAAATATTGTATACAGAAAAGCATTTACTTACATAGAGTACTTCTAATACCGCCAATTAAACGACAGCATTACAACTGATATCTTTTGTATTGCAAACTTTTCTGGATAAAACCGGGTAAAACAGCTAGTTAAAATATATATTTTTCTATTTCTACAGTTGATTTAAATAGAAGTATTTATGACTTACAACTCATACAAAATCAATATAATAAATGCCTGTCTGATTTCTTATTTAATGCATTTCTGATAATGGTGGTTCCCAAACTTTTTTAAAGTATGACCTGCTTTTGGGCGAGAATATTGTTTTCGACCCCCCACTATGGTACTCTATCCCATTCATAAACAAACAGCAGCTGACTGGTGGTAAAATAGTTATCAAATAATTGAAGTACTGGTGCCATTAGTTACCCAGTTGCAAAATTTGCCTTTGTTCTTTTTTGTTTCCTGGATTTTCCACCACATTCAAGAAAGTGTGTGCTAAGTGTTGCTGCATCGTTGCTTGATGGCACTGGAGTCTTCTGGAAATTTCAGTTCAGCTTTATTTATATAAGCAGTGAAGCACAATGAGGCATTATTTCCAAGCTATGCACTGTGCTGGTGAGTGACATGTATAATATCGGATATTCAAACTTAAGTACAAGCTATGCCCATTTTGTTAAAGATCATTGGATCCTTCTATGTGACAAGAATAAAAAGAAAAATAGATTTTACAGTGATGAATATATCTCAAATATGGTTTTACTGTTATTTCCAATAAACTCCATTGTGTAGTTTGTCAACAAATGCTGTTAAAAGAAAGTATGAAGCCATCAAAGCTACTTCAACATTTAAATACCAAACACCCAGACAAAAAAGACAAGCCTGTGGAATTCTTTGAAAAGAAAGCTAATTTACTTCCACAAGCAGCAAGCCGTGTTTACTTTAGTAACCACCAGTAATGAAAAAGCATTATTACTAAGTTATCGAATTGCATTTTACATTGTAAAAGCCCGTAAGCCACATACAATTGACGAAAATCTGATTTTCCCAACAGCTTGTTGATATGGTACAAATAATAGTTGGTGAAAAAGAAGCTGTCAAGCTGAAAACAATACCTCTCTCCAAAAATATGATCCAAAGAAGAATAGGTGATATGGCAGAATATATTCAAACAGAAGTTCTTGAAAATATTAAGAAGTACAAATACGTCTCATTATGGATAGATGAATCCTTAGATATTTTCAACTCTGGCAGCGGTGGAGGTAGGGGTGTTGGCAGCAGCGGCGGTCACAGTGCGACAACCACCTGGTTTGTCCCTCACCTGTAGGTGCGTCAGCTACACAAACCTGTTCAGCACCATGATCAACTGGGGAGCGATCAGCTGATGCTGGTACCTCACTTTCGTTTTTGATCTCGATCTCCAGATCACTTGCACCAAAATCAGTGTCCAACAATTCAGAGTCCATTTCAGCTAATAACACACAAAATGTCGTCCACTGATTATTTTGCTTTGCACATTTGCTTCGCTCTCTTGTCAGATGTAGTAGCTATTTTTGCCATTGTTTACTCTTCATTACCTTTACCATAACAATGACTTTTTTTTTTATGGTTATAGTTGATTATCACCCATGTCGACATCCACCCTCAACTACTCCTGACGACAAAAGTCAACATTTGCCCCAGAGGCATTTTTTGCTTTATTTTATAAGGCATTTTTTTTTTATTTTAGAAATCCTGTTGCAAACTCTGACACCCCAGCTCTTTACTGCGACCCATGACACACACTTTGGGAACCTCTGTCTTAAAACATTTGTTAGGAACAGGGTTTATCAGTTTTGGGGAAAGAAAAAACTGAATTAGTGACTTGCACAAGAAGAGAATGCGTTCCATGAGACTCATGTAAAGCTAATACATTCCTCAAGACTCCTTTATATTTTTGGACCATGAACATACAATTATACATAATTTAAATTGGAAAATGTTAAAGCATTCCCTGGATCGAGACAATTACCTCATTTGCGCCCAAATAAGCACCAAAGTATATAGAAATTGACAGAATTATTTTAATAGTAACATTAGTCACTAATTAGACATTTTCCTTTAATTTAATACTGTTTAATAAGGTTGTTTACTTTTGCTTTATCACATCAAGCTTTATATTAAAAGTAATGCCCTTTCTATCTTTTTGGGCATACCCAACTCATTCACAATCTTTTTGTAGCCATGTTGCTTAAGATAATGAGAGAAGATACGTGAGCAAAACACATTAGATGGATTAAACCAAAAAACATGAACATTGCATCAGAACAATTTAATTAGACTATTCCAGGGCTGCAGTCTATGAGTTAAGAGTAAAGACTGAAAGAGTAGAAACTTTTACAGCCTACACAAACTGGCACAAAAATAAGACATGATAGAAGTATTTAACATTCTGTATGGATGCAAGCTATGATTTTTCAAATATGCCTTTAACAAGCATATATAGTAAAAGGTGAAAACCTGATTAGAGAAAAGTTCAAACACATTTCATGTAAATTGTGACATCAAAAATGGAGACACATGGTTATGTAGCTGAAAGTGGTATCTGTTGGAGACCTCAAGGTCTTGATTTAATATTATTTTGCAGATGTTAACTGAACAGGAATTTCATATGCTCTGTGTAGCTTAAAGGCCTGTCTATATTAAAACTTAAATTTATATACAGAGGGTCTGATCAAAAATGTAGCAATTTCCTTGACATCTTCATTTTTGCATTGCAATAGCTTTTCCTTTACACAGTATATCCATAGAAAAAAAAGTTTAATTTTTGACATCCAGGTCTGGAACCACTCATAAAAATTTATAGCAAACTTCTAATACACTACTGGGAAACACTAAAAGCATGGGCAGTTCATTTTATTTTGTTATTTTAATTTAAGTCTATGAGTCTACAGAATATTCCAGCAGGAATTGTTTCAAATGGGCTAATAATGTCGTAAATACTTTCTGTTTCATCAAAAAGTTCATCATAATGTACTCAATTATTATTCCATAATGAGAAGCAATACTAACCCACTGCACACATCAATTTAAATTATTTCTTTTTTGGCCTTATTTAAGTTTACAATATATTATGACCAGTGTCGCTGACTATTCATCATTAGAGTGAATAGCACATCTGCTGCATATTCCTCCCGCCCATCATTGGCAGCTGTGTGCTGACACTCTGTTAAACTTTAAACCAATGCGAAAGCAGCATACTCAACTTTCAGTCTGTAAGTTCAGCTCCACACTTACTGTGTAATATGATTGTTCCACAACATTTAAAACATAGCTCTGACCTGCCTTTTGCTCTCTCTGCTGTCCTTGCTTCTCTAGACTACGTCTACCCTAGCCGGTGTTTCGCAGCCACTGAGCCTGCTTGAGGAAAAAGGTTTTGTGTTCTTTTAATCTTGAAGAGGGTAGCAAAATCAGAATAACTGTCCACATCGCTGCTCGCAACTTGCGTGCTTGTATGCTGAAGAAAAACTCCTATTTTGAATAAAGTCTTGAGACTGTTCCTGCCTTCTCAACAATTTTTATTTTTCTTTGGAAACCTGGTTTCACATTCCTGTCTCTCATGCAATTCTGTGACCAAAGCTTGAGAAGTGGTGCCAGAAGTGGGGTGTTGCACAGATGGATACTCAATAGCCTCAGCACATTCAACTCCAGCATTATCCCCCTCCACCTGACCAGAGGACGTGCCTGCGAGTGCTCCAGCCCCTACCCATCTCAGGGATGTGCCCGTGAAGATGGCTCCTTCGGAAAACCCTGAGTGTTTCCTCATTTACTTTGAATACACTGCCATGTCGATGCGTTGGGACAAGCAAGACTAGACTGCCATCGTGGCATCTTTTTTGACCAGGGATGTGAAACCTCCCTCTTGAGAGACTTGATGATTATGATTTCCTGAAGCTGCAAATTCTTCCTCGTACTGCTATTAGCTCCCTGGCTAAGGGGTGTAAATTCTGGCTTTGGCAGATCGATCCATATTGCCCTATCTGAGGGCAGGTGCAGGACTTGCTGAACCATATCCAAAGCTGGTTCCGTGGAGACTCCTTTGAACGCATCTTAGAAAAGCTCACTATTTACTCATTGTTGTCTGGGATAGCCAATGATCTCTGTGATGAAATGCTCTAGAGTGATGTCAACTCACTGTTGTATTTGGCCTGCAGATTGGAAGGGGCACAAGCCACTTGGAGGCAGAGGGGTTACCATAGTCTGGTTCCTGTTCCTGTCCAACTGTCCAATGGTCACTCATTGTAGCTATTTTCCTCAGCCCCAGCCTCTGGCTTGTCCTCTCCTTACCACAGAACAACAAACGGTGCCAATACCCTCTCCGGTCACTCAAGTTCAAGCCCAGGCCGCTGGAGTTGCTGATATCACAGGTGGGGAACCCTAGGCTGGCACCCCGGGCAGAAGACGCTGTTGAGGAAATTCTGCAGCTGGGACCAAACACAGGTGCTTTCGCTGTGACCAATCTGAACATCTGGCAAGGGAGTGTCGCCTCTCATCTGCTCAGTCCATGGAGATCGATTTGGCAAGGTGTGTTGCTCTAAGGTCCTCTCTAAATCCTTGAAAGAAGATAACATTAGGGTCTCTATTGGCTTGGCTGGGTTCAAGATCCCTGCCCTTCTGAACCCTGGTAGTGATTTCTCTGTGGTCTGATGCAACTAGCTCCATGAGATTCCTTGCACCAGCACAGAGTGAGCGAACATTCGCTGTGTTCTTGAGGATGTTAAGGAGTATGAGACTGTACTGCTTCCTCTGAAATATAAGGGAAGGAACCTTAGTATGGACAGTTGTATTGGACTCCTCCCCCTGGCCTCTCTTAGCTGGAAAGAGGAATGCCCTGTTCCCGCAAGTCTTGGCAGCCTGAAAAGTACCTCTTTCTTTAGTAGAAAGGGAGGGGCTTGTTGCTGACAGAGTTGGTTGGCTTGGAAACTGAATCAGGAAAGCGATCCCTCACCTGATTTTCTGGAAGAGCTTTCAGGTTGTTCGTAACAGGCACTTACAGCTTCAGCCTCCTCAGATGGAACTGCTGGTTCAGGCTGGCACACAGATGTTGTTTGTGCACTTGCAACAAGCTGACAGCAGCTTAGATTTTGCGATTAAACAAGCATGTCTTGTGGAGGATTACTACTATAAATAGCGCGAGGCTCCTAGTTTCAAAACTCCTCATTTTTTAGTCAGGAATGGCTTCCTGTATTGGGTAATTTCTGATTGGATAGGGGGTGGGAGATCATAGGGAGAGAGTGTAGAAAATTACTTACATACATATCTTGGGCAATCATGTCAGCGTGGAGAAGACAAGGCATTGCATTTCAAAACATTTTTACTGGCTGAGTATGGGTAGAGATGTGGAACAGTTCTGCTCTGACTGCCAAGTTGTCTCCTCTCACAGACTCTTTAGAGCTCCCATTTCACCAATGTCTATTTTGGACATCCCTTTCGAGAGACTTGGCTTGGATATTGTTGCTCCACTTCCCAAGAGTAAGAATAGTTATCAGTATATACTTGTGATGATTGATTATGCAACAAGATATCCCAAAGTGGCAGCATTGCAGAAAGCTAACTCTCAGGCTATTGTCAAAGGCTCTGTCTGAGGCTTTTACTCGTATAGGAATACCACACAAAATTTTAACTGACCAGAATATGCCCTTTACTTCCAGGGTAATGAAATAGCTGTGTAAGAACCTGGTAATTAAAAAATTGAGCAGCACTGTTTACCATCCTCTGACAAATGACCTGACTGAACAATTTAACAAGACTTTAAAGCAGACGATTAGGCATGTGGCTCTTGATGACCCGACACCCTGAGACACTGTGTGGCCCTTTCTCATGTTTGCTGTTTGTGAATCCCCTCAAGCTTGTACTGGCTTAAGTGCATTTGAAGTACTGTTTGTAAGGCTAAGAGTTGTGTTTGATATTATTCTTGAAGAATGAATGAGCCGCTGAAACTCAGTTTGAAATTAGTTGATCTGTTTGTTTCACTGCAGGAACAAATTTCTAAATTGTTCTCTATTGCTGTGGAGCATCAAAAATGTGAATAGGAGACACAGAAATGTAATTATGATTGGAAAACTCAGTGAATTCAAAAAAAGCAATAGAGTACTTGTTCTGATCCCGTCTGACCTACATAAGCTTCTAGTAGAGGAACGGATGAGCCTTTTGAATTATAAGGTTAGGATAACAGGCCAGTGAAAGCCCATTCAGGACTTACATGTTAATCTTTTGAAGGAGTGGCATGATGCTAATGAGGTGTTAACCACTGCTGCTACAGTCTCCCAGACTGAGGCAGCTATTGGTGATGATTTAATGGACACTCAGAAGGCTGCCACCAGCAGGTGCACACTAACACTCTGTTAGCTGTGCGCTGACACTCTGTTAAACAGTACACCAAATAAAGACTAGCACACTCTGAAGGATCAGCTCCCCTTTACTGCGTAACATTATTGTCGCACGATGTTTAGAACATTCAAAACCGAGCTTTGACTTGACTGCATCTGCCCAGGCCAGTGTTTCCCAGCCTCTGAGCCTGATTGAAGAGGTAGGCTCTGTGTTCTTTTAATCTGAAGAAGGGAGCTTAAGCAGGACGATTGCCCCCGTCACTGCTCATAACTTGTGTGATTTACTAGATTAGAGTAAGGTGTCTACTGGCAATGCTGACAGTGCTGATAATGCAAGTAATGTATTATACTCAAACATAGTGAGGACTTTTAGCCAAAGAATCATTCAGCAGAAGTGCATCAAGAAACACGCCTGGGGCTCATTTATAGCAGCAACAATACGTCTGCATAATGTCTCACTGTGAATGTGACTGACATGTCAGACGTTTTCTTTTTGTTTTTAACTTTCTTCCTTTTCTGTCATTATAGTGAGACCATTGTATGTATGTATGTATGTATGTATGTATGTATGCATCTATCTATCTATCTATCTATCTATCTATCTATCTATCTATCTATCTATCTATCTATCGTGCTTTTCTGAAAGCCAAATTTCCTTCTTTGGAATATTCTAAAGTTCTATCTAATCTAATCTAATCTAACTATGGAAAACACAGCAGTATTCATCAAAAACTGAAACTAGCTCAAAAGAATATTATTGCTGCGAACTGCCTGGCCCATATTTGTGCACAATGCAACAAGATTTGCCACAGGAAAACTGGATGTTGATGTTGAAAATATTGTGCTCAAAGCATGAAACCATTTTAGCATTTCAGAAAAAAAGAACAGCAAAACTAAAGGAATTCTGTGATTTGTGGAATAATTACAATCTGTTGCAGCATGTTGTGACTAGATGACTCTTTTGTTTTTCCCCATCTACTGTATATACAGAATACTTTCATGCTGGGAAGACTTAAAAAGTTAACTCTGAAGTCTAGTTGAGGAAGAGTGTCCCAGGTGTGGTGTACGGCTGGGGTCCAAAACCGGCTGGGATGCCCCTTCGTTATATGCTCAGAGGGAGCAGCCATGAACAGTGCAATACTTCCCCCTGGACGCTAAAATTGCCGCCCCCCCCCCCCCCCCCCCCCCCCGGGTTGGAGCGGTGCCTCGGTTTACCGCAGGGTTCCAAGGGAATTGGAGTTGGGGGCAGCCCTGTTGGCCAGGGGGGCTGCAGCTGGAACTCCTGAGCCATTGTGGGCAGTGTTTTCACCACACCCAGAAGTGCAGCCGGAACTCGGCAATCAAGCATCTGGAGCACTTCCGGGTGAACTATAAAAGGGGCCAGCAACCACCACTCGATGGCCAGAGTTGGGAGGAGGAGGACAAAGCTTGGAGGAGTGGTGGTGGAAGAGAAAGGAAAAGAAAGTGTGTGGTGTGTTTGCTGGTGCTTGCACACTTGGGACTGTGTTGTGCCTGTGGGGATTACGGGGAAGACGTGCCCCACAGGTGAAGAAAAATAAGTCTTTTTATTTTATACGTGCCTCCAGTGTGAATCTGTGTTGGGTTGGGCACTTATATAGTGCCTTTTTACACAGGGCATTGTCGAAGTGCATTGGAGATTAAGCAAATGTTCTATGAGTCATCACAGATCTATTTCTCATTCTACAATCACATTCTGAAATTGTTCTCATACACTAGTGAAACACTGGAAGCCAATTTATTCAATATAATTTCAGTATTTAGGGTAGTGGCTGAACTGAAAAGCAAACTTAAGAGAAGAGCAACTGGACTGTTTTGTCTGATTTGCAAAAACACCAAGCTTAGTCATCTTACCCATGATGTGTCTAAGAATTGTAATGTAGACTTCAATGTTTTCCATGAAATGGCCATAAAGTACATACGTGGCCCATACAAATATGGATTCCAGATGATGTTTTAAGTCCCAGAGGACTCACATAAATTAAAAAAATAAGAAAAGTAATGAACTTTCAAACATTTTGTACACTGTCTGCTTTAAAAAGACCTGATGTAGACCAAAGTGTTTAGAAACGATTTCTTAACCCTTTCAACTGCAGGATAATGACTACAGTCCTCTTGAAAACAGGGAGGAAGAGTGGTGTTCATTGTAGGATGCCATAGACAAAATAGCTTCTGTCCAAAAAACATTTCTTCCACAGGAATTGCAGTCTACTGACTATAGCATACACTTTTTAACTCCATGTTTCAATTCCTATCTCTGCCCCTGCCCCAGTATATATTTATAGTCATGCCAGATCCCTGTTTTTGAGCAACCCCTTCCAATGTGTTCTCTATGAAACAGTCACATAAAACATACAACAGCAACAACAACATTTATTTATATAGCACATTTTTATACAAATAATGCAGCTCAAAGTGCTTTACATGATGAAGAAAGAGAAAAAAGACAAAATAAATCAGAATTAACATAGTGGTTTGTTGCATCATCACTTTCCCACAGACCATCCAGATGACTGTGAAGGCTATGAGTGGAATAATAAATGGAAATATGACAAGAAAATGAATTTTTTGGTGTAAACAAAACAAAAATAATAACACTGAACTCCAAAGAATCCTGAACTGGAAGGAGCAAAATGATTTTAGAGAACAATTTATTACAGGAAATTTAAGTGAAATAAATTTTAACAGAACTGCAATGTGAGAACATTCATAAACACAAAAGAAAATCAATAACAGAATGGCTAAAAATGTTATGATAGACTCCCAACCATATGTGAATCGGAATGTTACAACACTACCCAAAAATAATCCTGTAAAGCTCACATAAAATATCCTAATTTCTGCTGAAAGGAATGGACAAACTATCTACAGGCTGATACGTGGGGTTTGTTTGATTAACACTGTCTCACACAAAGGACTGGTGAGTCTTTTACCTAGATTAAATTTAAAGGGAACAGGGGGTGTACTAAGGGATTCAAGTGGAAAAAAATTGTCAATGCTTCCGCCCACCTCCAACTCCACCTCTGGTTCTATCCTTTTCGGCCATCCAGGGTTAAAAAAAACAAACAACGGATGCAGGTTGAACTGGTGACCAATTCTTACTTACACCACCAGAGGGAAGCTTTTAACCTATTTCTTTTAATAAAATATCTTTTTGTTTATGCTGCAAATGCAATAACCTGAGATCTCCAAGCTGACACAAATCTTTCCATGTCTCAGACAAGAAGTCTGAGAGCGAGAGAGAGCTGCTGTGCAGGTGGACCACATCACAGGGTTAGCGGGCATATCTGATGCTGGCTGACAGAAATTTCCTTTGGAGCAACAGCAGTGGCTTTAATATCATGAATCCATGTCTGTGTCCCACCTCTCTCATCTCAGAAAGGATAACTAGAGCAAGAGTGAGAGTGTCTCCCATTCCAGTTCCTCACCAGTGACAAGTAGGCTCCACAGTTTCTTTGTTTAAGTAGATTAATATATTTATTATTAAACCTTCAATGAAAATCAGGCCACATTTTATTTTTAAATTAATTCAAGAATACACATACTGTATATCTAAATGTTTACAAGAATTTCCTTAAAATCGTGTTTTACTGGTCTCATGAACCTCCTAATTTTGTTTAAAATAGTGAATCTACTGTATTGACTTTGTGAGTTACCTACATGCTGTTACATTTAGCAAAGATTTTATATCACTGTCTAAAGTAATAGTGCTTCTTTTGAGCAGGGATGCCAAAGAGTGTTTTGTGGAAATGTGCTGCAATAGTTTTGTTAAATTCCTTGCCAGGTTAGGTTAGGTCCACACTCAGTTGGATAACAAGCTGTAACATAAAAAAACAGACTAATAATTTTAAAGGGACTGCAGCTGTTACATATAAAATGCACATAATAAGGTGTGTATGAGTAAAAATATATTTTTACATTTGAGAGTGTTAAGCATGTAGAGCAGAGATAAAGAGATAAATTAATTCATATTATAGAAAAGTTTGGTGCCTCTAAAAAATATTCACCCCTTGCAAGTTTTCACATTTTATTGTTTCACAACATTGAATCACAATTATTTTTTTTTCTTACATATTAATCAACAGCAAAAGACTCTTTAATGTCAAACTAACCAGTTAAGCACTCACCCTCTTTAAAAAAGTATTTAGTAGATGCACCTTTGCAACCATGACAGCCTTGAGTCTGTGTGCACTGATCTCTGCTAGCACATCTGGACACTGTAGGTTCTCCCCATTTTTTTTTTTTGCAAAACTGTTCAAGCTTTGACAGGATGTATAGGGATTGTGAATGAACTGCCTTTTTCAAGACCAGCCAAAACTTCTCATTTGGATTGAGATCTGGACTCTGACTCGGCCACTTCAGGACTTTAACATAGTTGTTTTTAAGTCATTCCCATGTAGGTTTATGTTTATGCTTGGAGTTGCTGGAAAAAAAAAATTCCCAATGTGCAGGTTTTTTTGACAGACCACATCTTGTTTTACTCCAGGATGTCCCAGTATTTTACTGCATTTGTTTGACTCTCTACCCTCACATGCCTTATAGGGGCCTGCTGCAGAGGAGCTTCCCCACAACATGATGCTGCTACCATGAGCCATGATGCCCCATGGTGAGAATAGTGTGCTTTTGTTAATGTGCAATGTTTGGCTTATGGCCATAAATCTTAATTTTCAACCCATCAAACCACAGAACCTTCTTCCAGCTAATTTCAAAGTCTCACATTTGAGACTTGGCAAAATGTGCAAAAGCTTGTAACTCCTTCAGAGCCATCACAGGTCTCTTGATGGCCACCCTCACTAGACTACTTCCTGCAGAATCACTATTTTTGTGGAGGGTCCACTCTAGGCAGATTTACAGCTTCTCCATACTCTTCCCACTTCTTAATGACTGACTTAACTAGACACCATTGGATATTCAGTGATATTTTCTTGTGTTCTTTGGACTTCATTGTGTAGGTTAGGCCATGATACTGACTAGAAGTTGGACATTCCAGATGAGGTACATTTATACTACATCTATCCATCCATCCATCCATCTTCTAAACCCATTTTATACTGAATAGGGCCATAGAGAAGCTGGAGCCTCTCTTAGCAAGTATAGGGTGCAGGGTAAGAACAATTCCTGGACAGAACACCCGTCCATCACAGAGTGAACACACAAATACACACCACATGTACACACTAGGGCCAATTGGCTGAACCTCTTGACTACAGACAGGTGATTACCATTGAACAAAGTATCTAACCACTGAAACAGTTAGCTAAACCAGTGATGATTTAAATTAAAAAGGGGTAAATATTTATGTGATCAGTTATTTTGAGGCTTTTTATATATTTGTAATTAATTTTGATTATTTTGTAGATATATGTTTTCACTTTGACACCAAATAGTCTTTTTTATGTTGATTAGTGTCGAAAAAGCCAAATTAAATCCATTGTGATTCAATGTTGTATAACATTAAGACGTGAAAAATTCCAAAGGGGTTAACACTTTTAATAAGTGAGGTACTAATGAAGAAATATGTTAAAAGTTTTGGTTTCGTCCGTTTATAGGAGATGGACGTCTGAAGCAGAGCTCCGCTAGCAGCGGCTTTATTTTCCCACGTATTTCATATTATTTAGAGGTATCCTGTATTTAACCCGACCAAGGAACTTCCACTACAATATACAAGCATGAGTAACAAGAAGAAAAGTCAGAAAGAACCGGAAAAGAAACTTAAAGCTGCATCAAAGTCCGGACAGACTTCCGGCCTGAGTGCAAGTGTAAGGTATGGCATCACGGAGACTGACCTGGAACAGGCAGAAGAGTGCGCAGAATCCCTGGGACCCCGCTCCATTGTATCATCTCCAGTCGAGAGTGAAAATGGGAGCGAAGGCGCAAGTGATACAGGTCGCGAGGGATCTCCGATTTCTGAGGATCATTCGAGACTAGAAAGGGCTCTGCAGGACGTGCTCTCATCTACTCATCGCGAGCCTGTAACAGGAGCTGCATTTTCACTTGCGGAGCACAAAAGCAGAAGCGAACTGTCCGAACTGAAAGAGATGATCGCTACACAGATCGCTACACAGAAAGAGATGATCACTACACTGGCCACTGCCATGGTTACGGCCATGAATGAGCTTAAGAAAGATAACACAAATGATCTTAAGAAGGTGGCCACTGAGCTCAAGAAGGATAACAAAGATAAGGAAACACGTCTATTTAAACGTTTCGACGTGAACTTTAAAGGCATGTTGGAGAAATTAGTGGAACACATTGAAGAAACTAACTCCAAACTGAAAAGGCTTGATGATCATATTAATGACGTTTCAGATCAGCTGGAAGACGTTAAGCAGGGACTCACGGCTCGAGTGGAAACAGCGGAACAAATGGCATCTAACGCCGATGAAAAAGCCACAGCTGCGAACTCGGAATACAAAAAACTTGGAGACAGACTTGCAGCCCTGGAGGATGGGTGCAGAAGAAATAATATAAGAATTGAGGGTATACCTGAGAAACGAGAAAGCTCAAGCCCAGTGAAATTTGCAGTAGAATTACTGTCTAAAATAATTGGAGATGACTTTAAACTCGACAATGAGATAGCCACGGCTTATCGCACAAAGATACCAAGCGCCTTTAAACCTAGGTCTTTTATTGTCCGCTTCGAACGACTAAGATGTAAGCTTGATGTGATGGCACTTCTCAGACACAAGCAAGAGATTATATTCGAAAATAATCTTATTCGTATTTTTCCCGACTTCTCACCATCAACAGCTGCAAAACGCAGATCCTACAACGACATTAAAAGGATGCTACGGGAAGCCGATATCAAATACAGCCTCTTGTATCCTGCCAAACTGAAAGTGGAAGTTCAAGATGGACATTATATTTTCTTCAGCAAAGAAGAAGCTGAAAAAGAATTAAAGAAGCTGTTTCCGACACTTTTTTTGAAAGTTAATTAAAATTAAAGAGCCGTATTCTATCAAGGCACGGGAAAGACCTATGATCTGATCGCTGGATACATGTTTAAAGAGACTGGTATTATAATTATACATCTCTTATTTTCTTTTTTTTTTTTTATTTTGTTTTTATCTGGACTTTATATGTTATATGTTTATATTTTTTTTAATTTACTATACCTTAAAGTAGACTGTTTAACTTCATACCCTTGGTTTAATGCTTGTTCTACTATTTATACAATTACCATTATACTATTACAGTATGAATTACCAGGTTTATCCTGGACTAGTTTTTAAAATCACTCCCAGGGTTGGTTTTTTTTTTTTTTTTTTCAATCTTAATATCTTAACTTAAAAGCGTTGAAGATTATTTCAAGCTTAAATATTGTTAATGAGAACATTTTCGGCAAATAGTATTAAGGATTTAACTGTAAAAGATATCTCTGTTTTAATTCTGTAACGCCGCTGCAGGGTGGGGTTTGTTTTGTTTTGGACGTGCTCTGTCTCTTCGTATGTCAGAGGACTGGAACATCGCGAAGTGGGGTCTAGCCTCATGTGGGGAGGAAAATGGGGGGGGTGGGAGGATAAAGGGGGGAGAGAAGGAGAGCAGGTTATATCTAATCTATTCTTATAATCCTTATAATTATAAATATCAATGCAACAACAGGCTAACATGCAACAACTCATGGGGAATCTTGAAACTAAGATTAAAACTGCCATATTACCAATTAAAACTATAAAATGACATTAAAAACTCAGAATCAATGTCTCCATGATGGGACAGTTAACTTTGTGAGCTGGAATGTTAAAGGCCTGAATCACGAATTAAAGAGAAAGAAAGTATGCTCTCACCTAACAGGCTTAAACGCTAAAATAGTATTTCTACAGGAGACCCACTTACTAACCAAGGATCAGTTCAGATTACAAAAAGACTGGACTGGCCAAATGTTCCATTCTAGCTTTATAAAGAAAACTAGAGGGGTGGGAATTCTCATACATAGAACAGTTCCATTTGTAGCATCAGAGGTAGTGTCGGACCCTGAAGGGAGATATGTGATGGTCATGGGCAACTTATATAACAGTAAAATGATTTTGATAAATGTTTATGCACCCAATGTTGATGATAAGGAATTCATGCAAAATCTATTTGCATCCATTCCCAATGTGAACACTCATAAAATTATAATGGCTGGGGACTTTAATTGTGTTTTAAATCCACTCTTAGATAGGACTCCTGTGACAGGGGGGACGACATCTAATACTGCAAAGATAATTACACAGTTTTTAAATGATCACAACTTATCAGACCCCTGGAGGTTTCTTAACCCAAACTCAAGAACATATTCGTTCTACCCACCAGTGCATTATAGCTACTCAAGAATTGATTATTTTTTTATAGATAATAATTTCCTGCCTACAATTAAATCATGCAAATATGACACAATTGTTATCTCTGACCATGCCCCTCTAGTCTTGGAGCTAAAATCAATAAGCCCCTCGTACTTACCTCGCAGATGGCGTCTTAACCCTCTTTTATTGGCAGACGAGAACTGCACAGAATTTATATCCAAACAAATCAGCTTCTTCCTAGAGACAAACACGTCCACAGAGGTTTCTGCAGGAACACTCTGGGAAACTCTAAAGGCCTTCTTAAGAGGCCAGATTATTTCATATCTTTCCCATAGAAATAAATTAGAAACCAAGAAAGTGTCAGAGCTAAGAAATGAAATTACTAGAATAGATGAAGAACAAGCCAGGCGTCCAAGTGAAGCTCTTCACAGGAAAAGGCAGGCCCTGCATACAGAACTTAACATCTTAACAACTAAAGAAACTGAACAACTTATTTATAAGTCTAGACAGCATTACTATGAACACGGAGAAAAAGCTAATAAGCTTTTAGCTCAACAAATTCATAAACAAGAAGTTCACAATGCAATACCAGTAATCACCAACAAGAATGGAGAAGAAATCATCGACCATAATAAAATAATGCACACATTTAGAGATTACTATAAGTCTTTATATTCCACTGAGCCCAAAGAAGACAACACGCAATCTAATGCATTTCTGGATAATTCACAAATACCACAAATAGATGCTTTAAGTGCTGAGGAACTAGATAAACCTCTAACGCTAACAGAATTACTAGACGCTATAAAGTCACTACAAAGCGGAAATCATCAGGCCCTGATGGTTACCCCGTAGAGTTTTATAAGAAATTCTCCACTCAGCTAGCTCCACTCTTATTGGTAACATTTACAGAAGCTAAAGACCACCAAATACTACCTCAAACATTTCGACAAGCATTAATCACCGTCTTTCCTAAACAAAATAAGGACTTGTTACAATGTGCATCATATAGACCAATTTCACTCCTGAATAATGATGTTAAGATACTCTCAAAAATCCTAGCTAGAAGGATGGAGAAAGTGCTGCCCTCGGTAATATCACAAGATCAAACTGGATTTATTAAAGGCCGACATCTATCTTCAAATCTCCGACGCTTGTTTAATGTTATATATTCACCAGCAAAATCAAACAACCCAGAGATATTACTATCATTAGACGCAGAAAAGGCATTTGACATGATCGAATGGAATTACCTTTTCACTGCATTGGAGAAATTTAGGTTTGGCCCGAATATTTGTGCTTGGATTAAACTACTGTATACCAGTCCAGAAGCTTCAGTTTGTATTAATAAAATTTGCTCAGACTACTTTAAACTAGAACGTGGTACCAGACAAGGATGTCCCTTGTCGCCACTGTTGTTTGCAATCGCTATTGAACCACTGGCGGTTCACTGCCGAAATTCTTATCAGATAAAGGGGATTGTCAGAGAAGGACTGGAACAGAAAATTTCTCTATATGCAGATGATATGGTCTTATATATATCGGACCCAGAAAACACTGTCCCTGCTGTTTTAACAGCACTAACAGAATTTCAAAAGATATCTGGTCTTAGAATTAATCTGAATAAAAGTATACTCTTTCCAGTGAACTCACAAGCATATAATATTAAATTAGACACCCTACCTTTTACCATAGCAGATCAGTTTAAATACCTAGGGGTAAATATCACAAGTAAACATAAAGCTCTTTATCAACAAAATTTTGGCGTCTGTATGGAAAAAATTAAGCAAGACTTGCATAGATGGTCAACCCTTCATCTCACTCTAGCCGGAAGAATTAACATTGTTAAGATGAATATCCTTCCTAAACTTCTCTTTTTATTTCAAAACATTTCAATATATATCAATAAATCGTTTTTTAAACAGTTAGATTCAATAATAACCTCATTCATTTGGAACTCAAAACACCCACGTATCCGAAGAGCGACCCTACAAAGACCTCAGGCAGAAGGTGGCATGGCTTTACCTAATTTTCAGTTTTATTACTGGGCAGCAAACATTCAAGCCATAAAAACCTGGACACAAATAAATAAACATACACAGGCTTGGTCTGCAATAGAAGTAAAATCCTGTAGTACTTCTTTATATTCCCTGCTCTGCTCTCCAATAAATGAAAGTTATCGCAAATATACTAATAACCCAATTGTGCTTTACTCACTCAGAATATGGAACCAAATTAGGAAGCATTTTAAGATGGAAAATCTTTTATCAGTGGCAC
This sequence comes from Erpetoichthys calabaricus, assembly GCF_900747795.2. NCBI lineage: Eukaryota > Metazoa > Chordata > Cladistia > Polypteriformes > Polypteridae > Erpetoichthys > Erpetoichthys calabaricus. The sequence continues at coordinate 233,643,548 of NC_041397.2, read as the reverse complement.
CTCTGCAAGGGAACCACCTCTTTCAACCTTCGCAAGTATATCCAGTTTTTAATACCTGGAAAAGTTTTGGGATTAAAATGCTCAGAGATCTTTATATAGACAACATATTTACATCTTTTGAACAATTACGTTCAAAATTTAACCTCCCAGCTACACATTTCTTTTACTATCTTCAAATTAGAAATTTTGTTAAACAGAAATTGCCCGATTTCCCCCACCTTGCACCCTCCACAATGCTGGAAAAAATACTGCTCAATTCCGAGGAATCAAACACTATTTCCGTAATATATAAAATCTTATTAGAGTCCCTACCTTTCAAAGATCCAAGAGGACATTGGGAAGAAGATCTCTTAATCAATATATCAGAAAAGGAGTGGAAGGTAGCAAAGCATAGAATTATTCAACTAAAAATTATATATCGAGCTCATCTGTCTCGCTTAAAACTGTCCAAAATGTTTCCAGGCCAGGATCCGACCTGCGAGCGCTGCAACCAATCTCCTGCCTCACTGGGTCACATGTTCTGGGCCTGCACCAAACTAACATCATTTTGGACAAAAATTTTTAAGTGCCTCTCAGACAGCCTCAGTATCACAATCCCTCCTAACCCACTAACAGCTGTGTTTGGTGTCCTTCCAGATGGACTTGAATTGGAGAAGGACAAGCAAATGGTGATTGCATTCACTACACTCTTGGCACGCAGACTTATTTTGTTAAATTGGAAGAATCCTAATTCTCCTCTTATAAGTCAGTGGGAAACCGATGTGTTATATTATTTGAAATTGGAAAAAATCAAATTTTCAGTTAGAGGATCTGTACAAAATTTTTTCAGAACTGGGCAGGATTTAATCAATATTATTTTAGAATAAGAGAATTAACTATTATTGCATTTAACTCCCTTCTCCATCTCTTATTTATATAGATACTTACTTCTCCCCTTCTTTTGTCTAATGTTGCCTTATTAAAAAGCTTAAAGAAATTTTCCTTTAGCTAAGCTCTCCTTCTCAGGGGTGGGGTTTGATTTGTTTTCAAATTTGTTGGGTTATAAATTGATCTGTTTGTATGGAAAGATTACAATGAAAATTAATAAAATAAAAATATTAAAAAAAGAAATATGTTAATTTTATATTGAACTACCATCCCCCAAATTGTCAATGATGCTGAATATGTATTTACAGAATATGGTTAACAGAAGAAAACTGTACTAGAGTGCTCACCACTCCATTCTATTTTAAGCAAAATGGGGCTGTTCACTGCAGTATTAACTGACTTAAAATGGAACCATTTAGGGTATTAGCAGAGTAATTTTCTTCTAAGCTGTTGTTATTGACAGTTTAGTGCAAAACTGTTCCAACTGTGCTAATATTTAACATTGTTAATAAATATGTGAATTAAAGGTTGCCATGTAATAATGCCTTTTCTTTTCTTTTTTTTATTTTGTCACAACCTATTAACATGGATTTATAATATTGTTCACTGACAGGCTGGATGCCCCTTTGGCTTAGCATAGGATTAAATAATAGTAGACTCTGTTTTTCATTCTGCAGCTCACATAACCATACTGGGCACTAGTTACAATATTATATCTAGTAGTATTTGCTTTCCTTTCTATCTTCAGGCAGCATAATGTTTATTGTATTCAGCATATATGTGCATTTATTTGTATGTTTTCTATTACATTCATTAGCTATGTATTTTTATGTAGGCAAATGTTTATGCACTTTTTTTAATGTACATTTAAATGGTTATGTTCTTTTCTGTTATTCCTTTGTATTTGTAAATCTGCCTAATAGCTCTGAACTAATCTACATTGAAGAGTGCAGTGCAAGTTAGAATTGAATTAAAGCACCTTTCAATGGCTTCACTATGATAAATGCTACATATGCTAACTTCTTCTTTTATTAAAAGTTCTTATCATTAAAGGATAAGTTTGGTATTTTTCAAATCAATATTATTTCTACACAATGATTGTATATATCAATTTGTCACATACAATTGTACTCTAAAGTGAAGCATTTTTAATACATTTTTAAAAATACCTAACCTGCTCTTGCACTTTGAAATGGAACTGAAGGGTCCAAATCTGAAAACAAACAGCAAAGATTTTGATAAAAAAGCACATTCCACATTTCTGTGATGCTTGTGGCAAACTGGGAAAAAAAATCAATTTTAACACTGATTCTGGATACAGGTCAACCATCACTAATCTGGCTACTGGTAATCTGAATATAATGCTAGTTTGGACATCATTTCAGTAAGCGTAATTTCAAATTTCCTGGCTTGGCGCAATGACCTCTCGCTACTGTTTTGGTAGTGTTGGTTGCAGTGTCAGCTGTTGGCTTGAAGTCCTAAACACTGGCAAGCCATTCCTACTAACCTTTCTGTATTTATTACTATAACCTGCTCACATTTAGCCCCAGCCATTGTTCCAATGCATAAAGGAACGGCTTTGGTGTAAAGTTCAAACATAGCACATTGTCCATAAGAGATAAAGGTCATCTTCTGAAAAGCACAACAGTAGTGTGACTGAGAGAAGCTTGTGTGAATTATACACTCGATATTTGACAGTATATGACATAAACAAACATAAAGAAAAATTGCTCCTGTTATTTGCTAATAGTGGATTAAAGAAACGGGCATACAGAAAATGAGGAAAGACAGAAAAAGTTCAGAACAGGATAAAATGCTGATAACATTGTTTAAGATCTGCATAAGTGATGGTGTTGAGCTGTTTGGGGATTTGCTGAAGGAACAATCTAAAATTTTTCATGAAGATCTAAGTCTAGATTCCAAGTATGATTATATTGAAAGTTAGCATCAGCATTTCAAGCAGTGACATGGCTTAAAGTTCCTTCCAGTATGTGGCAAAAAACTATCAGCAAACGAGAGAGCAGCTGCTGCATTTGTTGATAAGATCGGCAAGTTAGTTTCTGATAAAAACCTAAGCAGGTCTACAATGCCGATGAGACTGACTTCTCTTGAAAATATACTCCAATGCAAAGAACCTTTACAATCACACTGCATGTGCGATTCTAACCCCAAGTGATCCAGCAAATTCACTAATCCAGTACTCCACAGGTCCCAACAATGCTGGATTAGTGATGGTCAGCCTATACTAATGTTTTGAGATAAGCATATATTTTTTGTTTACGTCTTTGCTGTCAATAGCTGTTGTGGGTTGAGTTTTGACATTTCCATGGGTGTACCCCTAAAGCTGACATATACTGAATGACAGAGTAGCTTACTCCTGACTCTATGTATATAAAAACTATATGTGTTATTTCTCAAAGATATTGCATGCAACTGTTGGCATCATAGTGCATGTGTGTTCTGTATTGTCTATTGACAGCTAGTGAGGAAGAAGTTAAGCATGTGCATTATGTGTAATCAAATGACAAGAACTGAACAGATGTTTTAAGTATAAATTTACGTTTAATCAGTTTAAAGTTTAATAATTTTAGTATAGATGTTTTAGCATAGGCAGAGTGGTACCATTTGGTTAAAAGACAATGGCAAAAGCACATGAAAAAAAGAATATAGCGAATGCGAAGTGGAGGAAAGGAAAATCGTTCTATTAATTGGCTTAAGAAGTGGTATAAACAACGAAAGGAAGCTGATCAAATGATACAGAGTAGTGGAGAAACTCGAAAGTTCGAGTTCAGAAAGCTGCACAGTGCCCGAAATAAAAAAGTAGTGATCAGCTATTAAAGTCGCTATGAAAAGGCAAGTCGTAGCCCACTGTCTAAGTGTCATAGGGAGGCATATTAGGGTACAGAGAAAAAAAAAATAGGGAAACAGTGATGTTCACTTTAATCTCATAGTTTTTTTGTCATTAAAGTAGAACGTCATAATCTTAATCTTGAAATCAATGTTTAATTTACCAGAGATTCCTAAATCCCATCGTAACTAAAGTAGCATGTTAAATGCTTTGTATTCTATGTGTTCTTCAATGTGCTCTATGTGTGTGAATCACTACATGCTTCCTAAATGGGCTTTCTCTTATGCAACAGGACACAGAATCCATTACATTCAGGGCCGGATTTTCCTATAGGCTAACTAGGCTTCAGCCTAGGGCCTCAAGATCAAGAGGGGCCTACATTCAAATTGTTAGCAAAATTTTATTATCTCTCATGTAATTTACAAACTTAAAAATGGAAGGTGAAAGGGCCTCATAAGTGGAATAGCCTAGGGCCTCTTTTCATATAAATCCGGCCCTGATTACATTCATGATATTACAGCTTTCTGAACAATTTAAATACTAAGATGTATACTGGATATCATTTTCATGATGAAATGCATTAAAGCATGTACTAAAAATCGGGGCAAGGTGGCACAGTGGTAGCAATGCGCTGGCGCCCCGTCCAAGGATTGTTCCTTCCTCCCGCAAGATGCTTGCTGGGACGTGCGTGACCTTCGATGAAATAATTTAATGCAGCATTACTGTCTCTTTCAAACATACCAACCCCCAATTCCTGTCCTTCTTTTTCTTTCTCCATATCACCAATCACCACACAATAAGCTCTGTAATAAATGCAAAGCCATCTGTAAGCTTAGAACACAGATTCCACAAACTTTTAAGGAACATTGAAATATCTTCATAGTACATGTTTAATTATTCCATCCATCTATCCATCTAGGGTTGTGCCAGTCCCAGCAAGCATACAGCATGAGACAGGAACAATCTCTGAATGGGTGCCAGCTCATCACCGCTGTACCACCGTGCCCACACATTTAATTATTCACAGTATACATTATTTAAATAAAGTTAAAAATGTATCTGTATTATGTAATATACACCTTAATGCATTTCATCTTACAAATGATATCAAGAGTTCCAAGAAGATAGCTCTTGGAAATTTAAATCGACTTAGAAGCCAGTCGTCATTATCTGTAAATACGCACTCTCTTCTATTGAATTGAATGGAATTCCTTTATTGTTATTGTATGGTACAATGAGATTCATTATTTAAATCCTTCAGGTTTCTATTTTCCTATAAAATAACAACATAACAATAATAATAATAATATGACTAAAAACAATTAAAATAGTGTATATGAAAGCATAAGTGTAATATATCTATATACATATAGTGCAAATGGTCCATAAAGTGCCTCAGGTTGTGCAATATTAAAACTGTTGTGCAAGTTTACAGTGAGGTAAATGTACTTACAAGTATAAATAGTTCTACTGGGATAGATGGACTGATTGAGTGTGTTTATAGCTCTTGGGATGAAATTGTTTCTGAACCTCAAGGTCCATACAAAGAAAGGCCCTGAAGCATTTGCCGGATGGGGGAAGCTCAAATAGACTGTGTGCATGGCTGAGGCAGCGTGTATTACAAATGTTCTTCAGGGTTAGATGTTGTATCCCGATAATCCTCTGCATTCTCAACACAGTCAGCCATAGAGCTTTCTGATCAGCTGCTGTACAGCTGTGATTCCATACTCAGATACAGTGGGTTAAAATACTCTGAGTGGTGCACTGAGACAATGCTAAAGCAGCAATGGTATTTGGAATAGTTTGGACATTCCATTAACCACTATATTGTTACGGGCTGATTACAATCAGATGCCTTAAATTTATAAACGATATGCAGTTAATTTCATTGTAATTGATAAAGCTGCATCGGGGATGATAATCTAAAAAAGAAACAGAAACTACACAGGAATATTAGGACTGCTTTTGCAAAACTGAGCGGAAAATGTGTGTACGCGATGGATTGTGCTACGTTGAGAATGTGCATGGCTTTACACCAAGTTTAGTCTTTATACATCGCAATGTGAGCGTGGAAACGGGCGTAAGCAACATTTTTTGAGCATACGCACCGTTTATACATTTGGCCCTTGGTTATCCATATTGGAACCTAGGCCTGTGCAAGTTGGATTTTTATAAAGGGTGCAATTCATGTGCAAATCTGACAGGTCACTTGTGATTGTTACCTGTTGTATGTCAGTCGTGTATGTGTAGGGTCTTTCGATCATAGTGCACGTGGCACCATTTTAAACAAATAGAGTCACTTTTTATGACTTTATATGAAGGTGTGCAAACACATAGGACTAGTTTGAAAATTTAGAGACCTTTAAGTATACCCTCATTAAGATCTGACAGCTTTCATACAATTAAAGACTATTTTAGTGCCTGCTTGCACTGAAAACAAAGAAAGCCTTTAATAATTGGACAGCTTATGTCAGTGCATTTTAGTCAACATGTATCAGGAAGTCTTGTCAACCAGACCCTAAAGTATTCAATTTCTACTGACACATTTCACAGATGAGTGCTGAATTGCTCGCTATAAATCACCTAGACTTCATCAAGAGGGTTATATCACACTGGAATGACAGGTAGTAGCTCAGAAATACCTGTAAGCCAGTGGTAATGCCAAATAAAAAATGTGCAGGTGAATGATACATCTGTGGGAATGAATAAAAATAAAGCAAAAGTGAGTCCCTTTATTTAATGTTTCAAATGGACCGAGTTTGCTGTGGACTTGTATGAATGCATACCAGTGTGTGATATTAGTTTGCCTGATAGTAGACTAGCGTCCTATCCAAAGCTAGTTTCTCTGCTGAGTAAGCCAAGGGCATTACACATTTATTTTCATGGTTTGCTATTGCAATTTTCAACTCTGAAAAGGAACAACCTTTGTATTCATTCCTCAAAGCTGGATGTGCAACTCTATATATGTGACAAGCAGTCAAACGTAAAAGGATGCACCCTCTCTATTCTTTTTGAGTCATACATGGCAGGTGCAAGTCTGCATAAGTGGCAAAAATTACCTTGTAAATGCTAGAGCAGTACTCAGTTTGCAGTAAAATCAGAAAAGGGCCACAAAGGATATTGGAACATTTGTCTTTGTTATAAGCAACTTCTAATACTATATATGCTGGTAAAAAGCAAGTCACTGTGAGAGGTCATGACATTTTTTTTTCCTTTAAACATTCCTAATAATCTTTTCCCATACTATGTAATGTATACAAATGGTCTAGGCTCACAAAATGAACTAACTTGTCTATTCTTGACCTAATTTAACAACTAAAATAAATATAACTATGGATGTGGATGAACCACCTAGTTGCAACTTTCTGTTACTTGAAAATTTGTGTATAACTTGTTAATCTTTTATTATGTAATTCCCAAACAATTCAGAAACAAAACAGAACATGTTATGTAACATGGACAAGAGTCAGGGGGAATTAAAAGAAAAGCTTCTTACAGCAAGTAGTTGACACAATGCTGATATTTAGGTCTGGAACTGGCAGATTTTACAGAAATTCAAAACAAAAAAAAGAAAAGAAACATCACCTCTTCATAAAACTAGTCCCCAAGTCTTGTGGTATAACATTTACAGAAACCTCTATGAAGATAATAAGATAATGTGCATTATGTACTTTAAAAAGCTGATGTTGTTTAAACTTTAAACCATTCCCACTTCATTGAGCTAGCAGGTTCATTTTAGTAGGTAGAAATAAAAACTAAATGGTGTAAAGAATTATTCAGAATAATTGAGAACGGATTAATTGATTTATAATGCTGTGTTATTTAGCTCAAATGCTGATGCCTAGATTGATTCATTACCTCCACCTACTGGAAGATCTGTTCATAACACTTACTATCAGAAAATTAATTTCATTAACCTAGGATAGAAATATACTTTACAATAAAAACAACATTTTAGTAAACATCTTAGTCATTTGGCTGAATGAATTTGGACACTGTGAAAGATAACAAGCAAAACTTCTCCACTGGTCACATCAATTATACTTCATGTTTCCCTGTTTACACCATTTCTTGTATTTGTTCTCACACTGTGAATTTTGCTTTTGCTGTTTCTAGTTTGGAAAATCAATTCACAATCGTTTAGAAAAACAGAAATTATAAATTTAATAATAACTCAAGCTCAGTCTCTCTGAACAACAGAAACATGTATTAGTCACTGCAAATCACACTTAATTCTTACATGTGTTCAGAATAGGAAGAGTAAAAATAACTTCAGCTAACAGGAAAGAATGGTGTTTAGAGATAGAAAGGGAGCATGGAGAACTATAAAGGTATGCAAAATGAGAAGGCCTGGTAGTCTAGGAGTTGAGCAGACCAGATAGTCACTCACACAGATAGAGACAAAGTAGATCTCATCCCCAGCACATGTTTTAAGTTGGTGCAAAGCCTGATGTTTGATGACTAATACCCTGCTGCCATCTCCTATTGCAGAGTAAATGAATTCATAAAAACTCGGATTTCTTTGAGTCAATGCCAGGTTTAGCAGCTGAGGTGAGGCCACTAGCAGACATGCAATATGAAAAGAAAATTAAATAGAATTAATTTATTTCAATGCATATGATTAGAAAGCATTTTAATACACAAATAAATCAAAGACAAAAATAGGTTTGTGTGTGAGTATAGTAGATTGTCATTTAAAACTGTGAAGAGAACACATTGATTTAATGATTTTGGAAGACACAGTATTTGTATTCTGGAGACAGCACAAGTAAACAACATAAAATTAAGGCTTAAAATGTCTGAGCTCTGACAAATGTAAACAGCCATCCTTTTAGTGAATTTTCCCTTACAGCATCATGAGGAAACAATGCTATCCTAGTAACTCTAAACAAGTTTAGATGGGACACTAGTCTCTCGTTACATACACCCCCACATTAATTTAGCTTTGTAATTTAACTTAACATGCATATCTGTCAAACGCAGGAAGAAATGAGGGGACCTGAAGAAGTTAAAGATGATCAATGTTCACAATTTACACAAATTATCGATAGAGCCGTGAGACAGCAGATCTATAAAACAGGTCACTATTCTCGCCACATATAAACTTATTCCTGTTTATTCCTCTGAGTTTTTGGTGCCTTCAGGATCATTAGTACTGATGTCTTTTTGTTCTTCGCAAGTTTGGATAAAATGGAAATATTTACCAACTGTGTAGGATAATTCAGTTTTGAATGGCACTATTCTGGTCACATATAAACTTATTCATGTTTATTCCTCTGAGTTTTTGGTGCCTTTAGGATCATTAGTACCGATGTCTTTTTGTTCTTTGTAATTTTGGATAAAATAGAAATATTTATCAACTGTGCAAGATAATTCAGTTTTGCTCTAGACACTTCATAGCAAACACCGCCCAACATAATTTTCTGCATGCAGTAAAATTATTTATAGAGGTGAGTATTTGTAACATATATGGACATAATAGATGACCTTGAATTTCATTAGTTATAAAATGAATACAACACTTATGTGGCTTCAGAAATATGATTCATTAGTCTCTTTTCATGCATGAATAAGAATCTACATACTGTAAGAGAAATTTCAAACAAATAGTCATTCAACCTAACGCAGCTTGGCAGTTTCCTATTCATCTTTTGACTGTAAAATGATATCAGCAGTTCTCTATTCAGCAGTTTTGCACCACTTTGCTAAGAAATTAATCCTATACACCGATCAGCCTCAACATTAAAAACATTGAGCGCCAAAGTGAATAACATTGATTATCTTGTTACAATGGCTCCTGGCAAGGGGTTGGAATATATTAGGCAGCAAGTGAACAGTATGCAGAGGTTGGTACCTAACAAAAGTGGTCAAAGGTAGGACAATTGGTGAACTGGAGACAGGGTCATAGGTGCCCAAGACTCATTGATGCGAATGGTGAGGAAAGGCTAGCCTCTGTCTGGTCTAGTCCCACAGAAGAGCTAGTGTAACACAAATTGCTAGAAAACTTAAAACTGGCCATGAGTAAAAGGTGTCAGAACACATAGTGCATAACAGCTTTCTGTGTAGACACAGACCAGACATACTGCCCATGTTGACTCCTGTGCACTGCCAAATGTGCCTACAATGGGGATGTGAGTGTCTGAGCTGGACCAAAGAGCAATGGTAGAAGGTGGCCTGGTCTGATGAATCATGTTTATTTTAGATCATGTAAATATCTTGGTGCATGTGCTTCATTTACCTGGGGATAAGATATTATCAGAATACACTATAGGAAGATGCACTGAGCAATGTTATGCTGGGAAACCTTGGGTCCTGGCCTTCATGTAGATGTTACTTTGACATGTACCATTTACCTAAAGACTGTTGGCAGACCACACATACCCCTTCATGACAATCATATTCCCTGATGGCAGTGTCCTCTTTCAGCAGCATAATGCACCTTGCCACACTACAAAATTTTTTTAGGAATAGTTTAAGGTACATGCAAAGAGTTGACCTGTCCTCCAAATTCCCCAGATCTCAATTCAATTGATCATCTGTGGGATGGGCTGGAAAAACTAGTCCGATCCATTGAGGCCCCATCTTGCAACTTACATGGCTTAAAGGATCTGCTACTAAAGTCTTGGTACCAATTACCAGAGGACACCTTAATTGGTCTTGTGGAATCCATGCCTCGATGGGTCAGAGCTGTTTTGGCTGTATGAAGAGGGGCTATACTGTAGAAGTTATTATTTCTCTGAAAAAGTGTTTTGATTTGTACAGTTTATATAAGTTAGTTTTAATCAGCGGACAATAAGTAACTGCTTACTTTAAAAATGAATACTATAAAGGAGCATCTATTAAAAATGTAGTTGCTGCAGTGTCAGACAAAGCCAATTTGTGAATTTCATTTTGTATAAAAACAAAAAAAGAAATTAGCACTTTTTGTTTCTTCTAGTAAATCATAATTTATCACAATTCTGCTCTTTTTTTGTTTTTGTGGTACACAAACCATACTCCAAAAATGGTGAAATGCTAAATTTAAAGAAACTATAAAAATGGCACATTATGAGCAAGTCAGTTCAACAGAATGGTTTTCTAAAATAAAAAAGAAGACAGAAAACATTCTTTGAAAATAGATGAAACTTGTCACAGATTAATTTGTACCCTATGTCTGATGTCCCAAGAGATTCATTGTCCTTGTTATATAGTACAAAAAAGACCATAAAACTTACCTCCTTTTCACCCATTTTGCATATATAAATATGTGTGTGTATATATATAAATATATCTATACTAATAAAAGGCAAAGCCCTCACTGACTGACTCACTGACTGACTGACTCACTCACTCATCACTAATTCTCCAACTTCCCGTGTAGGTAGAAGGCTGAAATTTGGCAGGCTCATTCCTTACAGCTTACTTACAAACGTTAGGCAGGTTTCATTTCGAAATTCTACGTGTAATGGTCATAACTGGAACCTGTTTTTTGTCCATATACTCTAATGGAGGAGGCGGAGTCACGTATCACGTCATCACGCATTACGCCTCCTACGCAATCACGTGAACTGAAAACAAGGAAGAGATTTACAGCACGAGTCAAACGCGGGAACGAAGGTAAATGACGTTAATTGTTGAGTGTCTTTTAATACTGTGTAATTGTTGAGTGTCTTTTAATACTGTGTAAGCATACATATTAACACATGTGCAATTAAACGTGTGCATTTACGGGGTGATTTCTCAGGCTTAAAAGCTCGCCTTTTATTAAAAAGGAAAATGCAAACTGTTTTCATTCTGAAGGGCACAAACCACGTTAGATTTCACATGTGCAATTAAACGTGTGCATTTACAGGGTGATTTCTCAGGCTTAAAAGCTCGCCTTTTATTAAAAAGGAAAATGCAAACTGTTTTCATTCTGAAGGGCACAAACCACGTTAGATTTCAGCCGTTAAAATTGATCTGTTTGTATGGAATGATTACAATGAAAATTAATAAAATAAAAATATAAAAAAAAAAAAAAAAGATTTCAGCCATTAAACGCGCAAAAATGTCGGTACACCAGATAAATAAGCGCAACATATTATCAGTTGTATTGTATGCTTACAATACATATAGAAATGTGTTAATCGTTAACTAATTTTATGGGATGGTGTTTTTCGACTCCTTGATTTAAACGATTGCATGTCTTGGTGGGTTTGCGTAGCTTATTGTCAATATCTTTACACCTCTCTTTAAGATTTAATTTAAAAAGGTTTTCTTTTCTTCTTAATTAAAATTTAAAAGCAATACTTCACTGCTGCGAAGCCCCTCTAGTGCTGACATCCGAGGTTCGATTACCGTAAGCGAGTGCAGTGAGTGTGTACGCCTGATGAGCCAAGAATAAGGGGGAAACATGTGTCGCGTACTCTTTGCATTATTTGACAGTAAACTATTTTCAACCATTCTATGATCTGCTTCTCACAACTGAAGGCACCGTGGCTGATGTTATATATATATATGTATTTGCATATTTGCAATTTGCATATATGTATATACAGTACATATATACTGTATATATATATATATATATATATATATATATATACAGTATATATATATATACTGTATATATATATATATATACACATGTATATGCTTTTATATATATATACAGTATATATGTACTGTATGTACATAAATGCAAATTGTATTTACACAGTATAAAATACAATGCACAAATGCAACTTTTTCATGTTCAGAGCTCACACTAACTATATTTTCACTCACAATTTGCAATTCTTGTTATAGCATTATCAGATCCATTACACAATATAACAAAAACATTCTTTTTGAAAAACATTTATATTCTCATATTTTCTTCTGTTCAAAATATTTGACCAACATCCATTTTACATTCATTTATCTTTGATTAAAGAACAATTCACAGTAATTGCTCTATTTCCCAATATTTCCCTAATATCCATAAAGCCTTCCATCTCTCCTTAGCACCTGCAAAACCCCATTTCTCAATATTTCTCTTCACTTTCCCTTCTGGAATCTTTTTCAAACTCTTTTGTACCAACTGCACATCTCTGGTCACATTTCGCTTTATCAGAATACCCCCGCCATCCCATATCCTTTTCTTTGCCAGACTAATATGCCATATCAAAGTGGCTTTCCTCAAGCTTCTATCATTCCCTACTAGAGACTCAACTCTAAAAATGTTCTCAAAGACAAAACAACCAAATCTTTAACTTTTTCCAATAATCCTTCTATTTCAGCTCACACTTCTTGTGCTCAGCTGCAGCCCCAAAGCACATGTCTACTTGTCTCCACCCGGGCACAGTCTAGTCTCGGACACTTCCTCGTCTGTGACAAACCTGTGTCTAAACCTCCTCTCCCTCACACATAATCTCCCCAAACAATCATTCAGTTTAAGTTCTTTAAAGTATATTCCATACCTTTTGGTTTCAAATTTTATTTTCAAACTCTACCCCTCCTCCATTGTACGCCTAATTGCCTTTTACAGATTCTTCTGTTTGCAGCACAAAGCAAAATCTGCAAATTTTCTGTATTTCTTTTTCAATTTTGCTGCATATTCATAACCTTCTGGTCTCTCCTCTGTCTTTGGTATCAAATTCGTTCAAACTGTCAGAGGCTTCATCACTAATATGAACCACAGAGGCACAAAATATTGGAATTTATGTACAAAGGAAAAATAAAAAAACTTGAACAAAGAATATAAAAAACCCAGACCATCTTCAGTTGAAAGTCTATGATATTTCTACCTACATTTTCCTCACGCTCTTCTATTATCAAATCTTTTTATCCTCTCATACCTGCATCATCACACAAAATGAAACACCATTGTTTTAACCTTTACTCCCAAATAACAAGGCAATGGAAGAAAGTCCCTAAATACACACATGAAGACAGTATCTCCATTTTCGCTAATAAGTCCTTAACCATAAAAGTCAAAATTCTTTCTTTCCACAAATCCAGGCCACGCCCTACCATTCTTATTTTGTCTTCCCACTTTCTCTTGTTACTTCCTATCCTATAAAAATTACCTTAACCTTAGACTACTGTAATTCCTTTTTACTTTAAGGTAACTAGTCACCTCTGAGTTGGTGGCATCAAGGCTATAAGTCTTTAACTTTGTACTGGGAAAAAATAGTGCTTTTTACAGTTTGTTAAATAAGAATTGTGCGTCATTGATTTGAATCTTTCGGATTGTATGTTTTCATCCATTTTAACTTCTACTTTTGTGTATAGGGGAAATTTGAAATACCCCGACCTCTCATCCAATATCCAGATTCACCTATCTCTTATCTTTTTGTGGTATTATTGTCTGAAGTATGTTGATTAGTACCTAATGTGAAATTTAGTAATTGAAGTGAAGGGAATAACAATTTTTAATCAATAGCTGTAGAATAAAACATTTTCAGATTAATGAACCAGGAAAGTTCCCATTTAAGTATCTGTTTTTTATCCTAAGTATTAGATTTTAAACCAAACAGGATGAGGTTGTGAGTTTTCATGAAAAGATAAACTTACAAGTATATTTTATTGCTCATTATGTGACTTCTGCTTCTGTATTCATGTAATTTAAAAGGCAACTTGTTAGCAGTGGCAACTTTGGGCCAATTCCTTGAAACTGTAGGGAGATAAGTGATACCCCAATAGTGTTCTTAGGCCTTACTTTATAATTTTAGACTTAGAGCTTGACAAATTCTGTACCTGCTCCACAGTTGCTGATATATCCTATGTTCCTTTGTCATTTTTTTTATCTTCAAACCTAGCCCAAAAATATCTTGTGCTTAAGAGAGCATTAATGAGACACAGAGATTGGAAAAATAGAGATAACACTATATGTGAGATCTCAATTTGATATTTGAGTCATTATGTGTTGGTAGAAAAATCACAGTTAAAAAATAATTAGAACATAAGAACAATTTTACATTGCCTTGTGGTATAGTGGGTCCACAGCTCTCTTAGCAAAAGCCACTTTTAAATAAATGATCACCGCGCTCGTGGCATAGCAAGGGGGTATGGTAGTGTGGCTGAAGCGGTTCCCGGGTGGATTCATGCTGCTGACGTTTCTCACCTAAGTGCACAGGTGAGGGATGGTCCGCTCCGTAATTGTTCCCGGGAACTGTTGATTGCCACAGCTGCCACGTCCATTATAAAGAGAAGCCCGAGACGGTTAAAGGAAAGGGAAAAAAAAGAGAAGAGAACGGAGGTTGTAGAAGAAAAGCAGGAAGCAGTATTGAGAGAGAGAAAGTTGGTGCGGGAGAACAAGCAAGCGAGAGCAGGCTCGCGGTAGCTGAGCAGGCAGCCTGGGTGTTTGGCCGACACCCGAGGGAGTAGTAGATGTGGTTGCTACAGTAGAGATTACTTTGAAGGACGGCAGTGACTGGAAGGCAGGTGACTCTCCGCATAAGGCCGCGGAAGGCAGCGGGAGTCGAGACTTGGGACGTGGTGTCCCCAGCGTGGGAGCCTTGGTCGCTGGGGAATCCCAAGTCACTGTCAGGAGGAGCCGACCAGAGCCAAGGATCGGTAAAGCGACTGACAGTAGTAGCAGGCACTGAGAAGGTCAGCTGCAGAGAGAGCTTCTCGCCTGCTGCAGGGCCCAAATGGGAGAAGCAGGAGAGACGCTAGTGTAAAAGAAGCACCAGGCTTGTCATTGGTTTAAAGGACAGCTTCCAGCAACGTTTTAACCTCGTTTTTAAAGGATTGTTTTTCTTTTGTTTTTTAAACCTCCACATTTCTTTTACGGATTATTTATTCAATGACTTTTGAATGCACTGCACTCACTCTTTATTTTGAACACCTGTGTTTTGATTGATTTTAAATAAAAGCACCTTTGCACTTTGTACCATCCCCTTGCTGTGTTGTTGCCTCATTGTCTAGCTCATCCGTAACATTACCGACGGTGTAGGGTTCAAGGGCTCCCGAACAGCGGATGGGAGCATGGAGCAGAACCCGCATCGTCACACACATGCTGCCAATTACATTTGGTGACACATATGCATACATATTTCATTTTTAGTGATATTGATCTTCTGTTATTTCCAAAGACCCAAACTGACCATCATACTTACATGGTAGATGTCTGATGACAATTTGAAACACTATTCAAGCAAACCTTAGACCTCTGTTTGGGGGTCTTCTGTTTTATTTAGGAAAATCTAAATCTGCTGCTTATCTTCCTATTTTCTGGCTTATCATAGGGCCTGTCAGACACCATGGACTATTTCCAGTAACTTGCCCCCATTTCTGATAAAATCTTATATAATTATATATTATTCTTCTGTTTTGTGCACCTGATGGTCGAGACACTACATACCTTTAATGGCCAGAATGTGTTATTGCCATCCCACAGTTCTTGTAGCAAGACCTCACTTAGTACAGACAACTGAGCCACTTCAGCTACTCTGCGAATGACAACTAGCATATTTGATAGTTGTTGTGCAATTCATTTGGACTGCCCTTTTAAAACTTTAATGTCTGATCATCTTTTTCTATTTACATTGACACATTTCATCAATAATATCCTCCCAATAACTTTTTCATATACACATTTTTTTCTGTTCTGCTTTCAAAAATGCATTCATATAAAGTATATTGGCATATATACTCGCATACACATACTGACAATAGTATGTGCGTGAATGAGAGTGTGTTCACCTTGTGATGGGCTGGTATCTTGGTCAGGTGTTGTTCCTGCCTTGGGCTCAATACTGAGTGGGATAGACCTCAGGCTGCTTGCTACCCTGCTCCCAATAAGCGATTTTTGAAGATGAATGAATGGATGGATGAATTGCATGACAATGAAGAGCACACAGCCTGGAATTTAATTCTGGATAAAGAATAAAACTACTTTCTCAGTATCAAATTCTAATCCAAGATGTTATTAGCATAAAAGACGAGACAAATTCAAAGTATTTACAAGAATTAGTCACTTTGTGCAGCTCAGAATATGTTTCAAAAATTTCCATAGCTCTGAAAATAAAGCTGTGAGAGCACTTGTAATAATGACACTAGTAATAAGGCTGCCACTCCTCCTAATCATCCCTGTCTTTCTTTTCATCTCTCTCTCTGCCTCTTTTTCCCATTTCAGGAGAAATGTTCTTTAACAATATTAATGTATGCCACTTAAAATGCTATGGACTCATCAGCTATTTTCCTCCACAAGGATCCTTCTTTCAGTGTGGTATACCTCTTGAGGGTTAATCGCTGTAAAATTACATTTAAAGTTTATGAAATCATCGCATCTGCACCAGATCTGAAGGACACCTTCTATAATGACCTGTACATTTTAAGATTATGAGTTCAAAACACCCAGTGATAACCAGCCAAGTCTTATATTAATTACTGCCAGGATAAGTTATAGCTGACCACAGTCCATCACCATTTAAAACGGCTTAAAAATTAATTTAGATATTATTTCAGGTTAGAATATGGGCCAAACTGAAGGACCATTTTAAAATTTGCACCAACATGTAGAGGCAGAAGGCAGTTTGCTATCAAGATGCCATGACAGTTTGTTTGAACTTATCTGGAATTTCTTTCCTCTAGGACCAAAAGCACCTAGACAGCTCATGAGTCAGCTCCTACACAGTTCTTTGGTTCTGCAAAAACATATACATTCCCATTTCCAAACATTTTTTTGTATTTTTAGGCTGAGAGAAATGGTACATAATTTTGAAGATTTTCTATTTAGTGTTAATTTTAGTATGAATTTGCTGTATTTTCCTGTTACCAATAGAGAATAAAATATACTGAGTTATCACACCTTTCCCCTTGGTACAGGGGGTTTGTAGCTCACTTCTGAAACCTAGGAGAAGGCATTCAATCTTTCAGATTTAATGTGCAAAATTCTAGGTATAACATTAAGTCCGTCATTGTGCTTTCATCCTCTTGTTCATGGGATTGACAGGTAAATTTTGAGATTTTTGTAGCCAAATTGCTGAAATGTAGTAGCATTTTCAGCTACACCCAAAAATCTATAATAATTACAGCCCATCAAGCAAATAAAGAGTATCAGAATATGTCAAAACACATATTCCATGTAACTTTGGAATCAAAGAAATTGCAGACATCCATCATGCAGTGTAACAACTTCACTCAATCACTTGTACAGTATGGAGCATTTTCCAAAACTGAACTTACCTCTGACTTTTCTGTATCAGCCCAGGTATGTGTTTATGTCACATTAATATTATGCAGCAAAAGTTAATTACAAGACTGCACAGATACTCAGTGGTGGCCACTACTGACTTAAAGCTCCAGAGATGGGGTTCAATTCCCTGTCTCATAAATGTATGTGTGTACAGTTTAGCCATTCTCTCTGTAATGGCCATGTGGACAGAATGGAAAATCCACACGATTAAATAACTCTTTCAGCACCAGACATTTACTGAAAGGTCTTTCTTTAGGGATTTGCTAAATAAGTTAATAATTTTTGGGGGCCTTTCTTGTCTCTTTAGAAGGCACAGAGTCTGTCAAAAACAGGGCCTGTTGAAGTCCACTGAGGCATTCCATGTGTGTTTTCTGGGCTATACAAGAAATAAATTGTTATTGTTGTTGCAGTAATCAGGAAATTGTGCAGTGTTCAATATATGGAAGTAATTTTATCTTTCACTAGAATCACTAAACCAAACCTGATATTAAAACAAAGATCAAAACCATTTTTTTTCATAAGAACTTTGTTTGGTTGCTCAAAGCACCAAGTGTCTTGCAAACTCTGATTGCTGTAAGATATACACTAGCATCTTTTACATCAGGGCCACTATGATGTAATGGGGTCCAAGCAAATACTGTATGCCATATGGCTGTGGCATCATAATGACCAAAATCTATAAAATGACAGCACCGTTAAAAGAAACACAGAAAGGCAATACCTGTAAGAAGTCATAAAAATAAATATTATACAAATGAATTAGGAGGGGATAGTACAGTGGTACAGTAGAACTGCTGCTGCCTCACAGTAAAGAGACCAGGATTCAGTTCCTGGTCATCCCTGCATATAGTTTGTATGTTCTCCCTGTGTCTCTGCAGGTTTCCTCCCACTGCCCAAAGACACGCAGGATAGATGAGCTGGCAACTCCGTGGCCCCAGTGTGTGATTAGTGTGCAAGAGTGTGTGTGTACACTCAGTAATGGACTGCATCCCTGTCCAGGGTTTGTTCCTGCCTTGCACCCTATGCTAACTGGGAAAGGCTCCAGCACCCACTGCAATCCTGGTCTTGATTAAGCAGGTTAGAAAATGGCATGGCAACTTTGGAGGAACTGTCTTAGCAAACTTAACTGGATTATAGCATCAGATGGACATGTAAATAAGTTTTTACATAATACTCATCCCTAATCATCCATTTCCTGAACCCATTCAATCCAATTTAAGGGAGATAAGGGTGCCTCAATGTGTTTCTATTTAATGTCCATCTATCTGTTTCTTAAATTCTCTTAATCCAATTTTAGAATCACATAGGGAACATCTCCAAAATAACTTATTATAAATATTGTTATTTGTGATATCATACTACTGTATATTTGTTTGTTTAAATTGGAACACCAAGCATCAGCAGTAATGAAAATTGAAATATTTTCTGCACAGTGTTAAAGTTACCTGTTGCTGAGTGCCTATTAATTAGTATTCTGGTAGGCACAGCTTGTGATTGTTCAGTGATGCTTCCCCCTGATCTTTCATCATTATTAGACAGACCTTTATTCCATTAAATCCACATTACCTCTGTGTATAAACTGATATGACTTCAGTACTAACTGCATGTTAAAGATCAACGAGAGAGCAACCTTTATGTATCTCAGATTCTATGAAGCAGGAATACAGCTTTTTTATCAGACTCCAAGCAATTTCCTTTAATGCCATCCCAGTACAATCTCATCATTAGTTAATCAATCAGTCTTTATTCCATGTATCACTTCTCGTTGTAAACACTCAATGTTTCCGGTTGAGCGAACGCTGGCATGACTGGATCGCTGCTGCTCTCCGGTAACTTTTTTAACTTTTTTTTCTTTTTTAACTTTTTACGATTAACTTACAATCTAATGGACTAAGCAGCTGTTTTCATTTTCATTTCTGGCAGATTTATTGGCTGGGTTTTATTTTTCAATCATTTAAAGCTAGACTGATTTCTAGCTTGACTGCTGATTTGGCTGTGTATGGACTATTTTTCGGCCTATCCCTGCCTTGAGACTTTCCTGGCTTTGTTCTCTGGACATCCGAGTTGTCTGCGTCTTCGCTTAACCCATGGACCGATAGGATATTTATTTATTTGGTTCGTGTTTGTTTGGTACCTCCTGTCGCTCGCTATCCAACCTGCGTTGGGCCTGCTTCAGTACTCAGCTGCCGAGTTACTCCAACTCCGCTTTCACTTGTCTGAGCCTCCGCTGACTGGTCTATACAGTATCTCCACCCAGACATCGTATTCCTCCCCCGTTGGAGATGCTGTACATCCACCATGGATCCCGCCAGAGTATCCAAACTGACAGTTCGAAAATAATAAACTCCATCTGGTCCGGTTATCGTCGACCTCCACGAAATTTAGGCAGAGTCGCTGACCACAGTGTGTTAGCTAACCTAGCCCAGTCGGCTAACACCATTGCTAAATGCGATAACGCCGTTGTTAACTTCGGTCTGCTGAACATCCGCTCACTCACGAGCAAGGGGCCTTTCATCCACGATCTCCTCACTGATCGTAAGTTTGACTTTTTCTGTCTACCTGAGACATGGCAACAACCCCATGACTTTTCTCAACTTAACGAATCCACTCCCCCGGGGTTTGTTTACATCTCTCAACCCCGTGGCTCTGGCCGAGGTGGAGGTCTCGCGTTAATGTATCGTGAGAAATGGAAAGTCTTGCCGTTGTCTGTTCCTGCCTTCAGTTCTTTTGAATCTCATGTATGTCAGTTAAATGGACCCATTGCTACTATTATTGCAACTGTTTACTGGCCCCCTAAACCAAACAATGACTTTCTGAACGACTTTGCTGTTTTCCTTGCACACTTATCTACTGTTTCATCAAACATAATACTTCTGGGGGATTTCAATTTACATATGGATAATATCAATGTCCGTATTACTAGAGACTTTACATCCTGCCTCCCACTCATTCCAAAGGACATACTGTATCTTAGACTTGATTTGCTGTTCTGGAGTTACCACACTTGATTGTACTGCGGATGAACTCCCCATAACTGATCACTTTCTTATTTCATTCAATGTTAAACTTGCACTTTCCAACACTAAGCTTTCCCGTCTCATGTCTTTCTGTAATATTAAGAATATTAACTTAGATTCTTTTTCCTCTAGTATTGATTCCCTTATGGACATTGTAGTACTAGGGTGTTGTACAGTGTTAGCCATTATGAATGTAGAGAAAAGCCAAGCAAAATGACACCTTTTATTGGATTACTAAAAAGATTACAATATGCAAGCTTTCGAGGCAACTCAGGCCCCTTCTTCAGGCAAGATGTAATCATGCCAAGATGTAATTACATCTTGCCTGAAGAAGGGGCCTGAGTTGCCTCAAAAGCTTGCATATTGTAATCTATTTAGTTAGCCAATAAAAGGTGTCATTTTGCTTGGCTTTTCTCTTATGGACATTGATAATTTATCCACTCCTGAAGAACTGGTCTCAAACTATATCACTGGACTTAATGGTATTCTTAACTCTGTCACTCCATTCAAAACTAGATCTGTTTCTTTCTCCTTTTCTTCTCCCTGGTTCATGCCTGAACTTCGGCTTTTGAAAGCCAAAGGCCGGCAACTTGAATGGTTATATAAAAAAACTGGACTCTTTGTTCACAAAGAGATGTACAAAAACCATATAATTTATTACAAGGACTGTATTGCCCAAACTAAATCTAACTATTATACTCTCATTATTTCTTCCAATGAAGGAAACACCAAGTCGTTGTTTTCACTACTTAATAATATCACACAACCCCCGGATTCTTTACTTTCTCACCTTTACTCAGCTGAATTTTGCAATTCCCTTATGTCCTTTTTTAATGAAAAAATCCAGAAGATTCATCAGTCTCTCTGTACGGATTCCTCCAGTACTTCATTTGAATTTCACCCACCAATTCACACATTTTCCTCTTTTCAGCTTCCTACTTTTTCAGAAATCTCAGATCTTGTCTGTAAGTCTAAGCCATCCACCTGTCAGCTGGACCCCCTCCCTACAGGTCTGGTCAAAGCCTGCCTCCCCTCTCTGGTCCCCCTTATCTCTGCTATAATCCACTCTTCTCTCACTACTGGTACTGTTCCTTCATCTTTTAAAACTGCTGCATTAACCCCAATACTGAAAAAACCTGGTGCCGATCCGACTAATTTCAGTAATTTCCGTCCTATTTCTAATCTACTCTTCATTTCCAAAATTCTTGAAAAAATAGTGGCTATTAAACTTCATTCTCATTTATCGCAAAATAATCTGTATGAACAGTTCCAGTCTGGTTTTCGTCCCCTCCACAGTACAGAAACGGCACTTATAAAAATTCCTAATGACCTCCTTATGGCAGCTGATTCTGGTTTAATTACTATTCTCATCCTCCTTGATCTGAGTGCAGCCTTTGACACTATTTGTCACACTACTCTTCTCAATAGATTATCTTCGATTGGCATTACCCACACTCCACTAGATTGGTTCAGATCCTACCTCTCAGGCCGCACTCAGTTTGTTCAGTTTAAAACTTTCACATCCCAACCCACCGCTGTTACTTCAGGTATGCCCCAGGGCTGTGTCCTGGGGCTCCTTCTTTTCATTATTTACCTCCTTCCCCTTGGCAATATCTTTTGTAAATATAACATTAGCTTCCACTGTTATGCTGATGACACCCAGCTGTATCTCACTAGCAAACCTACTGCTTCCTTTCCACCCTCCTCACGTACTGACTGCATAGCAGAAATCAAATCCTGGTTTTCTTCAAATTTTCTTAAACAGTGACAAAACTGAGGTTCTCCTCATTGGTACAAAATCAAAATTATCCAAAACTGATCACTTTTCATTTATTATTGATAATTCCTCTGTCTTCCCTTCCCCACAGGTTAAGAGTCTCGGTGTCATCCTTGACAGTACTTTATCCTTTCAGTCCCACATCAGTAACACCTCCCAGTCTGCATATTTCCACTTGCGTAACATTAATCGTATTTGCCTCTCCCTCACTCCCCACACCACTGTTATCCTTGTTCATAGCCTTGTCACTTCTCGTCTGGATTATTGCAATTCCCTTTTCTTTGGTCTTTCTCGCAAATCTCTTTATAAGCTTCAACTGGTCCAGAATTCAGCTGCCCACATCATTACTAGAACCCCATCTATTCACCATATCACTCCCGTTTTGCAGCAGTTTCATTGGCTTCCAGTTCAGTTCCGAATTCAATTAAAAATTCTCCTACTAACTTTTAAGGCTATCCACAACCTTGCCCCTCCATATCTGTCTGACCTCCTCCATGTTGCCATTCCCTCCCTTACCCTTAGATCCTCTTCCTCAATCTGCTTGACTGTCCCCTTCGTCCGTCTTACCACTATGGGGAGTAGAGCATTCAGTTGCTCTGCTCCCCAGCTTTGTGACTCACTACCACCTGAGCTTAGAAATATTGAATAATTTTCACTTTTCAAATCTAAACTTAAAACTCATTTGTTTAAGACTGCTTTTTCTCTTTCATTACAATTGCTCTGTCAGATTTTAACTTTTGTATTTTACTTTTGTTTATAATCTGTGTTTTGTCTATTGTTCGGTGTCCTTGAGTGTTTAGAAAGGCGCCTACAAATAAATAAAATGTATTATTATTATTATAAACATCACAATATAGTTTTTATGGAAGTTCAGTACAGTATTTCCTAAGTTTGGAGAATTGAAGGTTAAATGACTTGCCAGGAGACAAAGAATGAGCCAAGAGGATAGATTTATACTTTCAAATTAGTGGCTTTAATAGAGTTTTGCAAGGAAATAAGCACGTGTACAATTGCAATAATGCATTATGACCCTTGTCCAGCCGGGTAGCCTCCGCGGTGGAAGGACTGGGGAGAGAACATGCACAAGGCGTTATCTTGGGCTGACCCCCAAGTTTGCTGCATCACCACTCATTTCCACAGGGCACGTTGGAAATTGGAGTTTATTGCCTCAGCCCTGTTGGGTTCTGGGGGTGCTGCAAGGGGATGCTGCAGGGACTCCCACTTTACCCTTAAGTGCTTCCAGACCAGTCCTACGGGACACAGGAAGTACTCTCAGGGATTACATAAAATAAGTCGGCTGACACTGCTCCAGGAGCCAGAGTCGAGAGGAAGCTTGCTGGAGGCAAAGCTTGCTGGAGGAGGAGTGGAGGTGGAAGGAGAGAGAGAGATGAGGATAATGAGAGGAAGAGAAAGGCATTGCTCTGTGGTGCTTTATTGTGCTTTGTGTTGTGCTTACAAGTGAGAAACATTTGGGAAGAGTTTCCCACAGCAACATAAAACGTGTGTGTTGTGCTGAACTTGTGCCTGCATTTGTCTGTGGTCGGGCTTGGGGAGATGGAGCACCCCCTGCAGGTCACAGCATATAAAGCAACAGACAAATATGTAAATGGACCGATATATGTACCCCATTTTTAATTCACACTTTTTCCTTGGTCTCATGTCAGCGAGGCTGGAACAAGCAGTTGGTGGGATGCCAGTCTGTTATTGCAGAGCACACCCATGTCCACACTCATGCTTACTCACACTCGGTCAGTCTAGAGTTCCCAATGACTTAGCAACATGTCCTAGGTTGCCATGTACAAATATGCTGAAACATAACCAACCCATGACTGTTAAATTTTTTATACTACTGTACTACTTTTCCCCATCAAATTTAAAGGTTTGGTAGATGTTGCTGATAAAGAGGCTGAAAAATGGGTGCCATAGTGGCACATTGGTAGAGCTTGTGCCTTGCAACAAGAAGACCGGGTTTTAAGTCCCTGGTACACCAAAGTGTGGAGTTTGACTGTTTTTCTTGTGTTCACTTGTATTCCTTCCACAGTTCAAACACATGCAGGTTAGGTGGAATGATAATGCTAAATCGGCCCCTGATGCATGTCTGTGTTAAGTCTTCAATGGGCCGGCACCATGCCCAAGGATTGATCCTGCCTTGTCCCCAGTGTTTACTGAGATAGGCTCAAGCTGCCCTGTGACCCTGTTCTGGATAAGTGGGTTTAGATAATGGACATGGAGATAACAAACTGGAAAAACATCATGGTTTGTGTGAACTTTGACAATTAATACCTATTACTACTCAGTTACCAGGATGCTAAAAATGCTTAAATATATTTTGATTGTTGTTTGTATAGTAACTCTCTCACCTGATATAAAGCTGCATTATAAATATACAACACTCAGTAGATAAATGCATAAACAATTATTGCATTCAATAAGTGTCTGTCTGTCTGTGTGTCTGCATGAAATAACTGAGCTCCCAGTGGACTGTGCTTATTTTAATTTTGCACATTTATTTACTAATTAAGTTCAGGTTTCAGTGAGATATCATGAATAGACCACAATGTACAAACTTTAAAAATTCAAAACTTCCTGTTGAAAAGTATTGGTAAATTAGTTAAGTCATTTGTCTTAAACCACGGCAATATTCTGTGCAACTTTAATTACTTATTAGTTTTTATTTTCAAATTAACCTTGAGAGAGGTCACTTCAACTTCTCTATTTTGCATATATTCCTCTTTTACTTGTTCGACAGTATCTCCTGGCGGAAAAGCAGATTTCAAATACAAGTTAGGGAAAGAGGCACAGGCACTCAAATTGCTCCAGCTCACTTCTCCTGCTGCTTGAGGTAAGTTAACCATTAAAGTCAAAAAAGCAAATACAGTAATCCCCTGCTATATCGCGGTTCAGTTATCATGCCCTCGCTACATCGCGGATTTATTAATATTATTATTATTACTAGGGGGCTCCACCCCCTGCTCGCTTCGCTTGACCACACCCGGGTTTGGTTTACCAGATAAACAATTTAAAGAGATTATTATTTTCATGGGAATTGTTACATATGCATTATTTTCATTTTTATTTAAAAACTTTTGTAAAAACAATATTTGTCCTTTATTTCCTGCCCCCGGCGTGGTTATATCTCTTTCCCATGTCTCTGCCGCTCGCATTCTGAAGGAGGAGGAGTAAGGGGGGGGGGTGTGTGAGGGCTGAACGCACGCTAAGAAAGAAGTGCTTTGATCATCTGCAGGCAAGCTGCATGTTCTGCTTGTCGTTGTTTTAAGAGTTGGAAGCACCTGAAGTTTGTTTGCCAATAGCATTCCTACAACTGCTAGGTTAGATGTCAGTGAACTTGTTTTAAATTTAAAGTAGGGCATGACGTGCAAAGGTCACCATCTCACGGGTTTTTCTTCCTAAGGTTGTAATGTCTAGTCTTGTGTGTCGTAAAAGTCTCTGTCCAAGATGATGTGGTCTCGATTGCATCGCTCAAACCAGCCCCCCCAAATATGAATTTCCCCTTGGGATTAATAAAGTATCTATCTATCTATCTATCTATCTATCTATCTATCTATCTATCTATCTATCTATCTATCTATCTATCTATCTATCTATCTAAGCGCCCAATCCACTGGAGACATGCTACACTCCTACCACTTCGCGTCTCTCCCGCTCGTGTTATCAAAGGATTGGGGGGAGGGCTGAATGCACGCTAAGGAGAAGTGGACAGATTAGCTAGTGGTTTTGTGCTGCTGCTTCTGCCAAGATGCCTGTTCTGATTGTCGTTCTGCGCGTTGATTATTTAAAAGCCTGTACAGCAGCTGTCCTTCTGTCTCACTGCCTTGTCTTGTGTGACGTTAAAATGTGTCTCGCGGAATGTCAAATTGTTTTCTGAGAAGATCAAGCCTCGTATCCCTGCCAAGATTTTTTTTTATAATAGAGAGATCTTATTCATATCCTTAGCTCGACATCCACATATCATATGTGTTTACAAAGTGTGTTTTAATAAGTTTACATGTGTTTAAAGCATGTGGGAGGGGTATTTTAAGGCTTAAACTATAAAAAAAAATGTTTATTTATATGGTCTTTCTAGATCATGGATTTTCACCTTATCGCTGATGGGTCTGGAACGTAATTTCCGCGATAGGCGGGGGATCACTGTATCATTAATCTAGAAATAAATGTAAGAAGAAAGTTACACTGTAAGCACACAGGAAACAACTCACGGCTGCATTATCTGCACATTATACTAATTTAGTATTTCTCTGACACTTGTGGCAGATGGCTGGGGCTTTTGCCCAGCCAGGACACCTGGAGGATGGAAGGACTGGGAGAGAAGCAATACCTCCCCCGGGACACCAGCCCCCCTGGTTTGCATTGGGGCCACGGGATTTGGAGCTTGGAAGCTCAACCTTGTTGGGGCCCGTGGCCACCGCCAGGGGGCACCTGAATAATCCTGGAGCCATGGACTGCAGCACTTCTGCCACACCAGGAAGTGCTGCCGGAAGTGAATCTGGCCCATGCAGCACTTCCGCAACACACCAGGAAGTGCTGCAGAAAGATCATCAAGGAGCACCTGGAGCACATCCAGGTGCAACATAAAAGGGGCCGCCAACTCCAATCTGAGAGGCAGAGTCTGGAGGCAGAGGACAGGGCTTGCGAGAGAGGAGTGGAGGCAGCAGAAAAGAGACAAAAAGAAAGGAAAAGAGTAGAAAAGATAAGGACTGTAAGCTTATTGTTGCTGGTTTGTGCACTGTGTGCTGGGAAAGGCAAAATAAAAGTGTGTGGTTTTGGACTTTTGGCCGGACTGGTCTTCACACACTATAATTTATTGCCAAAGCTCCAGATCTGCTCTTCATCATGGTCTTGTTATGATACAGGAGTTTTAAAAATGTGTTTTTTGAGCTTTACCAATTTTTTTCTGTGAGCTCACATATTTGTTTTCGGTAGTTTTGAATTTATACAGAATCCTTATTCATCATATTTTTTTTTGTAATTTTGTTTTACCCTTGTTAATTTTGTTATCTTTTATATTTTGATGTTTACCAAAACTCCATTTTGTTCTTCTGTTGTCATGATGCAACATCCTGTTGCTAGGGGGTGTGTCACAGAAGTTGCATCATGTGATGTCATCAATACGACCATATATTAGGTCGGTACAGCAATGGCTCACTGTCCAAGTCTATGGGCACACTCTGAAAGTTTTTTGTATACTATAGTAGTAGGTTTTTCTGGCAAACAAACCAGCAGATTCTGTTTTTATGACTTTGATTTACATTCTAGTTTTGAAGAAGGATAGGCTTTATTTGTTGGTTTTTGACTTGCCACACTTCAGACTTACATTTCATCTTCTGGTCCATCAATCTCTGCCCTGGGTGGCCTGCCACTTTTCCACCTAACTAATAATTTTACACATACTGGTCAGAAGCAGCCAGCATTTTCACTTTGAGACTTAAAACAGATTTTAAACCCTTTGGGTATATCTCCCAACAATGTTATATTTAAGAAATGCAAACTACAATTAGTCATAGACTCTCCAGAACCAACAAGTAGCAATAGGACATTAATCAATGCCATTTTTTACTTCACTTGAATTGGAATCTGCTCTCTATGAAAGCTATTGAGCCACCACAAGCCTATTTAGGCGATGATATTACAAAGTGTTGTTATTATCATGTATTTAATGTAGTGTGATTAACACATGCAATTACATTCTAATATCACTGTTATTTTTGAATATGGCACATTATTACAAAAATATTTAATAAACAAAAATGTGGGTAACTGACTATCTGAAGTAACTAAAAAGTTTAAATGCTCCCACTGTAAAATCAGCTAATTAATTCCTGAATGCACCATGAATATTACTCCATCTGTATATTTTGATGTGCCAAAATCACATTTTTCTTAAAAATCATAAAAAAGATATTTAAAAGAGCACATCAGACTAGTCTGAGGACTGGACACTTTTACAAATTATCATATTACCTGTGATGTCCGAATTACTGATCACAGACAGTTATGGATTATTGAACAGTGAGATAGCATGTGAGAATCTCAGATATATTTTCTGTAAATGCAACCATAATCAAGATTAGGCAATGTTCTTTGAAATTTATTTAAGCTTACAACTCAGGTTTCATGAGTTTTTCATTTATCTTCATTCATTTTTCTTTTTAACTAGCCATTATATTGATATGTATCCTACATTCACATATTCACAGTATGGAAAAGTCATAACTATGTACTTCAGATAGTGTGACTGGAAAGAACATGGTGATAAGAAGAAGGCAATCATTGTGTTTCACATCAGCTCTATTAGTTTGTGTTGGTCCTTGAGGTTAGATAGTGTCCTTACTCTTGCAACCTCTTGCTAGTTAGGCACTTATTTGCATTATAAGTATTCCAAGGAGATTTATTTAGGTACACTTCATTTGAAATGCAAATTGTCTGTCATAATATTGTCTGCGGTTGTCTTAATTATAGACACAAATATGGAAAAATGGTAATAAGGATTAACTTGGGGAATGACAAAATTCAAAGGAAATGAGCCAGCATTAAGTGAACACTCAGAAGCTGCAGACGCAAAGGGCAAATGCGTAAGTAAAAATACAGGTTAAAATATGGTGAGCAAGAATCGGATGAAAAATGTCAAAGAACTAATGAAAATATTAACCTAGATCAGTTGAAATACATTGAAAAACATGTTTCATTGTGAGCAAATGGTGTTGGGGAAATAAACAAGGTTATTGGTTTATTCAGTAACAGAAATTTTAGTGGTTAGCAATAATGGATATAATGAGGTTATTAGAAATAAACTTGATGCATTAGGATTAAAAGTCAAGACAGAGGTAAAGAATTTAGGGGTAACTATTGACTCTGACCTGAATTTTAAACCACATATTAGATCAGATTACTAGGGCAGCATTTTTACACTTAAGAAATATACCAAAAGTTAGACCTCTTATAACATTGCAAGATGCTGAGAAATTAGTTCATGCTTTTGTTTTCAGTCGGCTAGTTACTGTAACGCACTCCTCTCAGGACTACCCAAAAAAGACATTAATCGATTGCAATGAGTGCAGAATGCAGCTGCTAAAATCTTAACTAGGAAAAGAAAATTCGAGTACATCTCTCCAGTTTTGATGTCACTACACTGGTTACCTGTGTCATTCAGGATTGACTTTAAAATACTGCTTATGGTTTACAAAGCCTTAATAATCTCACTCCATCATATATTTCGGAATGTCTTACACTCCAAATCGTAACCTTAGATCTTCAAATGAATGTCTACTTAGAATTCCAAGAGCTAAACTTAAAAGAAGTGGTGAAGCGGCCTTCTGCTGTTATGCACCTAAAATCTGGAATAGCATGCCAGTAGGAATTTGCCAGGCTAATACAGTGGAAACACTTTTAAAAACTGCTGAAAACAATTACTTTAACATGGCTTTCTCATAACTTCATCTTAGTTTAATCCTGATGCTCTGAGTGGTGGCTCTGAGGCTAGGTATCTACACTGGCAATCAGAAGGTTGCTGGTTCAAATCCCATAAAAAATGCCAAAAGGGACTCTGCTCTGTTGGGCCCTTGAGCAAGGCCCTTAACCTGCAATTGCTAAGCGCTTAGTAGTGAGGAAAAGCACTATATAAATGCAAAAAATTATTATTATTATATTCAATTATTTATCATTATTATTCATGGTAACTCCAAAATCCATACTAACCCCCTACTCTCTCTTCTGTTCTTTTTCTGGATTTCTGTGGTGGCGATGCTGCGCAAACCACCACCTAATCAAAGCACCGTGATGTCTCTACATTGATGGATTAAAGGCCAGAAGTCCACATGACCATCATCATCAAATTTTTCCATGAGAACCCTGAATACCATGAGGACTGATTGAGGACATTATGTTAGGTAGCATGCCTAGAGGGGGCTGGGTCGGTCTCGTGGCCTGGAACCCCTGCAGATTTTATTTTTTTCTCCAGCCATCTGGAGTTTTTTTTGTTTTTTCTGTCCTCCCTGGCCATCGGACCTTACTTTTATTCTATGTTAATTAGTGTTCCCTAATTTTAATTCTTATTATTTTGTCTTTTTTCTCTTTCTTCATCATGTAAAGCACTTTGGAGCTACATTATTTGTATGAAAATGTGCTATATAAATAAATGTTGTTGTTGTTCAGTGTTATGGCCTGCTACCAAACCTACTGACGCAAAGACAGTCAGATTATATTACTTAGATTTTGAAAATTGCAAAACCATTTGGGTGCAAACCTGGTTATTTTTAATCATTTGGGATTATTCATCTTTCCAGTCACATAATTACTAATGAAAAGTGAGCATTTCAGGATTGTTTAAAATTTCTAAGCATTGCCACTTTGAACAACTTCTTGGTGCGCAGTATGCAATTGTGGAAGCAGACGGTGAGGATGGTTGCTTTCAGGATGGGAATTTATTTAGAGTGAGCTTTGGAAATTGCCATTAAATATATAACAGTGGGGTGGCACGGTGGCGCAGTGGGTTAGCGCTGCTGCCTCGCAGTTAGGAGACCTGGGTTCACTTCCCGGGTTCCTCCCTGCGTGGAGTTTGCATGTTCTCCCTGTGTCTGCGTGAGTTTCCTCGGGGTACTCTGGTTTCCTCCACAGTCCAAAGACATGCAGGTTAAGTGTATTGGTGGATTCTAAATTGTCCCTAGTGTGTTCTTGGTGTATGTGTGTGTGTGTGTGTGCTTGGTGTATGTGTGTGTGTGTGTTTGTGTGTGTGTGTGCACCCTGCAGTGGGCTGGCACCCTGCCCGGGGTTTGTTTCCTTGCCTTGCACCCTGTGTTTGGCTGGGTTTGGCTCCTGCAGACCCCCTTGACCCTGTAGTTAGGATATAGTGGGTTGAATAATGGATGGATATATAACAGTGGAAACATAAGAATTATGACAGAAAGGGACTATGTACACAACAAAGCACATTTGAGCCAAACATTCAGATAGACTACTATATTATAGCTAAACACTATATATTGCCAATGACTGCTGTATAAATGGAGAAAAGTGTCACAACTGTGTACAAAACAAGAAGGGTAGCAAAGCAAAAATAAAAACAATGTTCACTGCGAAATAATAAACATAATGCTATATCAAATAACTGAAAACTTAGGACTCTGACGCTAGTTTAGTTTATGGAAAATAGTCATGCAACACACGAAGCACAAACTCAGGACCCATATGAGAGACTCTAGCAGTGCATGGAGTTTAACTAAAAAGTAGGGTAAACATAAGAATATTAATCTCAGCTACTGACTGAAAGAGAGGTTACATGCACCAGTACAAAGCACATGATGCCACTTACAGCAAATCTAAAATTTGTAATTGAAACACAGAGTAATCAGTGTTTCGGCGGGCTTGGTGCTCCGTTGTTTAACCTGATAGTAATGTAGCAAGGAAGACCTGCTCTTATCCCCCAACAGTCTGTGTGCCTTAATTGCATGTAACCTGAATTATGGGAATCTTTGAGGGGAGACATTTTGGCCCCCAAGGATTTCAAACATAAACTCCATAAAGTGTATATAGCCCAGTCTGCACATCCATCCATCTCTATTTGGGTAGCAAACTTGAGTACCTCCACTTCTTTTTTTTCCACTTCAAACATTGATGGTGATAACTTGAGTGATCAAAGGAAGGCACCAGCAAATATTCAATTTTATGGAATTAAGGATCCCAGTTCAAGGAATGGAACTCCCATTACTTTATGTAAAGTTTCCCAAGCACCTCTGAGAGCAATAAATGGCTCCTGAAAGCACTTC
This sequence comes from Erpetoichthys calabaricus, assembly GCF_900747795.2. Taxonomy (NCBI): domain Eukaryota; kingdom Metazoa; phylum Chordata; class Cladistia; order Polypteriformes; family Polypteridae; genus Erpetoichthys; species Erpetoichthys calabaricus. The sequence goes on along the minus strand of NC_041397.2, from coordinate 233,611,117 downwards.
TGGCTACACCACCACTGAGCCTGAAGTTGGGAGGTGAGCTTTTGGCAAACTCTTAACTCACAGTAGGAAGAAAGGTAGAAAAAGGTATTTGTTAGTGTCTTAAAGGAAAGTGAGCAGTGGAACAATGTATCCATCCATCCATTTTCCAACCCGCTGAATCCGAACACAGGGTCACAGGGGTCTGCTGGAGCCAATCCCAGCCAACACAGGGCAGGAACCAATCCCAGGCAGGGTGCCAACCCACCGCAGGACACACATAAACACACCAAGCACACACTAGAGCCAATTTAGAATCGCCAATCCACCTAACCTGCATGTCTTTGGACTGTGGGAGGAAACCCACGCAGACACGGGGAGAACATGCAAACTCCACGCAGGGAGGACCCAGGAAGCGAACCCGGGTCTCCTAACTGCGAGGCAACAGCGCTACCCACTGTACCACCGTGCCGCCCTGGAACAATGTATGGAATATTTAAAAGAAATAGATTGGCAGGAACATTTGGAGAATAAGGAGGCCCTGTGGGGCATAATATCTTCTATTGTTTTCCTATGTTTATACATTATATGCTCCTTGTTCAGTAAGCTTTCATATTAATAAAACCTCAGTATCTTTACTTTCTTGATCTCTTTTGAAATTAGAGGATGATTGAAGATCACCCTTCCAGATCCGCAAATGAAAACACATCTGCTAAATGTAACTGACATAACCCAAGAGTCATATGTAATAGTTACAGAAAGACCACCACTATTTTGTCTATTGTCTCAAACCACTAAAAGGTGTGCCACCTCGCAAGAAATGCAACACTAGTGACCCAAGAACTTTGACATGCCTTGTGATATCTAGATGTATAATCTGACATCCTATTGTGACGAAGATCAAGTTCTGACATCCCTGCCTATTAGAAGTCACGTAATGTGACCACTGGCTTTACAGCAAAATGCTTAATATGGCAAAAAAACATAGGAAACAGTGAGTGAAAGGCTATGTACAATTACAGTCTGCATTACATTTTATTGTTTCTGTATAGGCTCTGTGGCCCTGCTGGCAGAAACAGGAGAACCATTGCAGGGTCTCCTGGATAATAAAAAAAACAAGCACAATATGTTGTTCTTTGATGAGGCATCTACTGCCGCTTTAACAAAAGGAGGTGCTGCAGGATAACAAAAGTAAGTAAAGTGCAGAGGCATCTGTTTACTGAAAATCCCTGGTGTTAACACTCTTTCAGCAAAATTAGTGCAAGCTCACCTGCAGAATGGAAGTTTAAAAAAACTGTTAACGTTGTGGCAGCCACTCAATCACAACATCTTAGCACTTTCTCTTATTTATCTAGCTTTTTTTATTGTTCTTTTTCTTCATTTTGGTACTACAGGATACCTCATGTATCCTCATGATAACACAATGCAAAATAATCGGCAATCTCATAGATTACCTGCAGAAAATGCTCTTTAGGCATAAAGAATTTGGACTTGGAAACCAGAAAGGGGGAAGCACATGCATTTTGAAAACAAAAGTGCACATTGTTGTGCACAAATTATTGACAAAAATAAGTAACACAAGTCTCAGGAGAAGACAGAAGTCATGTCCATTGCCTCACAGCATGAAACCATGTCATAGCTAAGAACGTACCTTTCTCTTGTCAGCTGTCATCTCAAGTTCTGGCTGCTTCTTTTTACATTGACAAAACTGAATTTGTGTTAGTGTTGGCAGAAGCATACTGAAAGTACTCGAAAACCACAGAAACGCCTTCACCACAATGCAAAACAATTAACAAATTCAAATGGAGTCCTTTGATGACAAAAATAACTTTTATGTTAATGTGTGATGCATTGCTTTATCACCCTGGAGAGGTTATGGCTAACAGAGCAGAGAGGCCTACTGAAGTTACACTATATTGAAACTGATATAGAATCCTCAAGCCTTTTTTTTTTTTTTTTTTTTTTTTTTGTTCTTTATTTCGCCTTATACAATTTCTTGTATTAGGAATTTGGTTAGTTTTCGCAATACCCCTTGGGGTCAGAGTGCAGGGTCAGCCATTGTACAGCGCCCCTGGAGCAATTACAGGTTAAGGGCCTTGCTCAAGGGCCCAGCAGAGCAGTGGCCTTTTTGGCAGTGACGGGGATTCGAAACGGCAACCTTCGGATACCAGCGCAGCTCCTTAGCCTCAGAGCCACCACTCCGCCCCGTAATGGGAGTGACAAGAATTTGTATCACTGTATTGGCAACATTTTTACTTGGAAGATGGATTACACTTATGATACCACCAATATATACTCTATTGATGACAGTAGGCCACGTGCAGAAATGTTCATTTTACTTAAACAATTGTTTTTCCTTTCTTCTTCTAAAAGTGCTTCACAGCACAAACACATTGAATAGCTTCCAGTAACTTACACCCCAATACCAAGAAATGTGCTCATGCCATCGACAGCATATAATGTCAAGATGACAGGCTCACCATTGTAGACAGGGTTCTCCAGTGAGAAAACATACCTGTGCATATTCCTGGGAAATTTAATGCACTGATTGTGCAAGGATTCATGAGGCTTTGCATCACAGATATCGTAGAACAGTGAAAAATGAAGAGGTCTTCATCAGAAGTATATTCATAATGAATGCCTGGGCCAAACCACATTGCTTTACAGGATCCTTGTGCTGAGAAAAAAAGAAAAGTCTATATCAACAAGACTCTTCAGTAGAAAGTACAATACTGTGTTTACTGGTAATAGACCATATGTAATTATATTGTTCTAAAAAATGTCCAGAGTTACTCTGTCATCTACTTACGAACTGGCTTGATCCAGTTTCACGGTCATGAGAGCCAGAACATGACAGCTCAAAGTTGTGTTTAAATGTTTAAAAGTTGAGTCCTGTGATGGACTACCACCCCATCCAGGGATGACTCCTGTCTTACACCCAAAGTTTTTGGGGTGGGCTCCCGTTTCACATTGATACTGAATTGGATTAAGGTATTTGAGATCTTCTTCTTGTACTTTCAGCTGCTCCCGCTAGGGGTTGTCACAGCGGATGATCTTTTTCCATATCTTCCTGTCCTCTACATCTTGCTCTTTGACACCTAGCGCCTGCATGTCATCTCACACCACTTCCATAAACCTCCTCTTAGGCCTTCCTGTTTTTCCTCTTACCTGGCAGCTCTATCCTTAACATCCTTCTCCCCAATATACCCAGCATCTCTCCTCTGCACATGTCCAAACCAACGCAATCTCTCCTCTCTGACTTTGTCTCCAAACTGTCCAACCTTTGAGCTGACCCTCTAATGTACTCATTTCTAATCCTATCCATCCTCATCACACCCAATGCAAATCTTAGCATCTTTAACTCTGCTACCTCCAGCTCTGTCTCCTGCTTTCTGTTAGTGCCACTGTCTCCAACCCATATAACATAGCTGGTCTCACTACCGTCCTGTAGACCTTCCCATTCATCTTGCTGATATCCGTCTGTCACAAATCACTCCTGACACTCTTCTCCACCCATGCCCACCCTGTCTGCACTCTCTTTTCCACAATCCCCCATTAATGTGTTACTGTTGATCCAAGTATTTAAACTCATCCACCCTTCGCTAACTCTACTCCTTGCATCCTCACCCATTCCACTGATCTCCCTCTCATTTAAACACATGTATACTGTAAGGTGTTTGAGAATGTTACAAGCAATTACTAACATAAAAAATAGTTTTGCAGAACTTACTGTGTGTTTATGATTTTGTCTGTTGATAGTTTCTGTACACTTACTTAGAGTTGTCCCTTACTTGATTATTTCCTATTATGGGTTTTTTTTAAGGTCTCAATAAAAGGTTGTTTTTCAGCTATTGGAAATTACTTTGTATCATTTTCATGACCATTTTCAGGGGTTGGTCACCATTTTGTGTTGTCATCATCATGATGTGGTGACAGTTAATACAGAACACAATCCCAGAAGTTACGTAATTGACATCATCAACTATGCTATAAGAAATCAGCTACATCACTATCCAAGTCTGCAGATGTTCAAAGATAAAACAATCTTCATGTTTATATTAATATTGCTATTTAGAATTCTTGATTCTTGACTTTTGTCTTCTATTCCTTTCCTTCAATTGTTTCATTAGTATTTTTGCTGTGACGAAAGATAAAGTTGATTTTTGGTTTTTAATTGTCTAGTTGTCTTACATTTCCTCTCCTGGTCATCCCTTTAAAATTAGTAACCTTTCCTGTGCAAGGCTGACCACTGCATAATGTTTTTTATAAGCATAAGGAATTTACTAAATATGCAAGTTAGCCCCTGCTGTATGATTGCATGTAGCTGCTTTGTTAAAGGGCATACAAATGACAATGATCAATCATACACCCACAGTCCCTAACAATTGGTGCCTTAATCCGTTTCATAGTCAGGGGAGCCAAAGCATAAAAATTGTGAATTATGCATTATATGTTACAGTTTGAGGCCTGTAACAAACTGCAACCCCATCCATGGTTTGACTCATGTCTTGCACCCAAAACTTCTGAGATAGGCCCCCTGGCTACTCATAACCTTGTATTGATTAAGGGGTTTTGAAAATGCTACAAGTACAATTCTTTTATCTGAAGATACAAGACAGTTTTAAAGTTTCTCTCTATGAAAAAAAACTGTTTAACAATGTTGCAGATGACTACAGATAGTGGCGTCGCAGCATAGTGATAAGCATTCCTGCAAATGATCCAGCTTCCCCATTTGATTCCTTCTGTGGAATTGACACAGTCTCCCCATATTTGAATGGTTAAGTAGAGATTCAAAATTGGCTCTAGCTGAGTGTGACCATGGGTATGTACATGAATGCTTTTCTAATGGTGGTTCCACCAACCCATCTAACAGTATATCTTTAGATTACGCCAGGAAGCCTTGAAGAAGACTACACAATGAACTGTAAAGCAGCAATCAATCAGTCCTTGTATACAGCATGTTGCACTTGAAACCATCATGAGATATATCAGAGAGAAAATACATCTGAAATTAACTTAAAATAGATAACAAGGAAGACTATAAGCTAATCTTCTATATACAGTGGAACCTCGGTTCACGAACGTCTCGGTACATGTACAACTCGGTTTACGACCAAAAAGTTTGCCAAACTTTTGCCTCGGTTCACGACCACACGCTCGGTATACGAACAAGCCAGGTTCCCTTTCGGTTTGTACATGTTCAGTCTCTCCCTGTGCATTTCCTGTGCAGCGTGAGAGAGAGAGCGAGAGAGCGCGACACACACACACACACACACACACACACACACACACGCACACACACACACAGAGGCAGCGCGAGCGAGAGGCAGCACGAGAGACAGAGGCACACACACAGGCAGCGTGAGACAGAGAGAGCCACGCACACACACGGGAGCACGCGCGAGAGAGGTGCGCACACACACAGGCGCTCCAGGCTCGCAAAAGAGAGACGCACGCACACACACACATGCGCGGGAGAGAGAGGCGCGCACACACACAGGAGCGCTAGAGAGACACACACACAGGCACTCCAGGCTTGCAAGAGAGAGACGCACGCACACACACACAGGCGCGAGAGAGAGCGAGTGAGGGACGCATAAGGTAGAGAAGGCTTGCTTTTGTTTTCAGTTCTATTTACAGTGATCGGTTTGTAGCCTGCATTGTTGCAATGTTACTTTTCTTGGTGGTTTATTAAATTACGGATTTTTCAAATGTTTATTTTTTCCCCTGTACTTAAAACTCATTAAAAAAAGTGTTTTTAGCGAGCAGTTCCTAACACTATACCGCGAACTATTGCAGTGTTAGTTTTCTCTGTTGTTCAAGTTTTTCTCAGTGTTATTCAATGTTTTTACATTTAGTTTACCATTACGCTGTGCATTCTATGGTATAATTAACTATATTTGTGCTTAAAAACTAAAATATATATATATATATATATATATATATATATATATATATATATATATATATATACATACAGTTCGTACAGTCTGGAACGGATTAATTGTATTTACATACAATCCTATGGGAGAAATTGCTTCGGTTCATGACCAACTCGGTTTACGACCAGAGTTTTGGAACGAATTATGGTCGTGAACCGAGGTTCCACTGTATATAAAAGGCTAAAGGTTGTGTCTGTCCATTACACAGTTACTTGCAAGTCACTGGGGCTAAAACCTCCATTTTGCTCTTAATCAAAAGCTTATGACAGAATAGGCACCTGATGAGGCAAAACATTGGGGAAACACCAAGCTAAGTGAAGGTATTGTGGTTTGCATCTTTCTACAAGTAACTGCTTGAGAGGGTGACATGCCAGAAAGAAAAATTAAAGCGACATCTTCTAAGCATGAAGCACATTGTTAAGGACACATATGAAGAAGAAAAAGAACAGCAGCACCATCTGCTGAGTGTCAAGTACAGAAAACAGAATGCATGTGAGGCCAAGACTGACAAATGCCTGCACAAACTGGTATGTGCTCTTATCTGTGCTACACACTGTGATGACCTGAAAGATAGCACCAGAGACTACATGTCCTGAGCAATAAGATAAACACAGAAAGCACTTCAGTAGCAAAGAATGATGAGAGGTCAGACTGAATATAGAGCCAGCTGAATAATAATATGCCACGCATGGTCCACAATGCAGAATTCAAGAATGACGATGACAATGAAAAGTATGTCAACAAACGAGGAGATCATCAAATACTCACAACTTCCATTCCTATGCAAACATTACTTTTACATCCTTAAATCCATGTTTGATTGACAAGCAGTAATTTCCAAAGTTAGATTGTCAGTAACAATAACTGTGGGGCAGAATGTTTTCTCTCTGAATGTGTGGCCAAAATGGAAATGTTCAGTTTTCACTTTATGAAGCATGTTTATTTGAGGACCAGAGGACTACATGTTTGCTAGTTAAAGCATAACATTGGTGGAAGTGTAACATAAATATTTTTATAGTGCCTGTTTCTCAGCCTAAAATGTCTTTTTTCTACCTATTGCCCTTTGAGCACTGGTATTTATACATACTTTGTTTGCCACTTGTCCCTCTGTGTCATTTCACCTGCCTGAAAGAGGTCCTTTACATTATCTTCTGGCTACAACATCCCAGACACCTCAGGTCACTAATAAGTACAAAAACACTAATATCGAAAAACTGTACAATGCCAACAGTGTGACAGAGACTACTGAACATGCCTAATATTTTTAGCTTTTACTGTCCTACTATCCCAACCATTCTCAACAGAAAGCAACAAGCCATGACTTGGCCTTTTCTCTTTCAGTATGCTTTATAATTCATTAGTTCTTAATTTGTTCAGTAGGAACACAAATATTCCTTTCAACTAGAAAAATAAACCAAACCCCAGAGAGGTCTTGAACAACAGAGCATCCCTAACATTTCAAAGATCTCAACAAGTTTCAGTGATATTTTTGTATATATTGTGTGATACAATTAAAAACAATGTTGTATACAGAGTTCCTTAAGAAATAGCATGTTGACATGGTAACAATTAGCAAATGTTTCTAAAAACAATAAAACCATTCAAAGTGGAGTAATTTAGACTTTTCAATATTTATTAAACTATTTATTAAACAAGATCACATGTATGTTTATCTGTTAATGACACTATTTTACTTTTTTTCATCTTTTCCAAATGTTTATTTGAATTTTAAATGGCCCTGGAAAGACTACAAAAAACAGCTTTGCTTTTATACATAGAATTATTTTTAAACTCAGAAAGGACATTTCCACACTCTGGGCAATACCCCTGAACATATTTTGCATTCAGCCATGCAATTGAACAGAAACAATATTTTTCTTTAATCTTAAATTCTACCCTCCACCTGCCAGTTAAAACCTGTCAGCTCTATCAGCAGAGCCAGATGAGTTCATAAGCTGTGCCAATGGAATTCACAATAGTGAAACATTCTTGTTGCAATGTTTAATCCCTGATGCTCTGCCCTAGTGCCAGACAAAGGCTGCAATGAACTGGCAGAGGCTGCTGCTAGGAGGAACCTTGATTTTTTTCCCTAAGTGGATCTGTTGTTAATGCTCTGTTCTTATTTATCAGGGCCTTATCAAACATCAGAACTACTTCCTTCACCTTCCAGAAGGCCTTACATACTGTACACCATTAAAGATAAACTGCCAGCCTTCCCACAAACTCAGAGGAGCTAATAAGCTTATGCATGTATGGCCTTCTCCTTTTCTTATTTGCTCTTTCTGCCGTCAAATGCAGTAAGGCTGAGAGCATCCTGGAGCACTCTTGGTGTGCAAATCTCAATTCTCTTGGGAGCTTCTACAGAAAGATCTTGATTAGAGTATTAAAGCCTCTTCTCAAAAGCACAAATAATTGCACAGATTTCTTTCAGCACTGAATGGCAGATAATTATAGTAGCAAGTAAAGTCTTCTGTGCTATGTAGAGCTATGCTTGAGTGTGTCTGTGTGGGTTGGATAAAGTGATTAGTGATTTAGAGTGGTCTCATGAAATCGGCAATCCCAAAGAAACAGTCTTTCTTTACCTTTTGTGATAGAAAGGGTCTCTTGTGGCAGCCTCTGTATACTGAAATACACCAACGAGGCAAAACATACAAAACCATGCTTTTTTATAAAGCCGAAATACCACAAGCAGAGAGACACAACAAATCAAAGTTCAAATAAAGAACAGTAAAATAACTAAGCCTGTTGCGCCTCTGGGCTATCTCTGAGGTGAGGTGGCCCATTCACTTGAACCCACAGTACTATAATAAGGTTAATTGCCATTCCAACCACCCATCTTTCTCTTGGTCTCTTCAGACCCTGGTCTTTCCTCCTTCTTCTTCTTCTTCTTTTGGCTGCTCCCGTTAGGGGTCGCCACAGCGGATCATCTTCTTCCATATCTTTCTGTCCTCTGCATCTTGTTCTGTTACACCCATCACCTGCATGTCCTCTCTCACCACATCCATAAACCTTCTCTTAGACCTTCCTGTTTTTCTCTTGCCTGGCAGCTCTATCCTTAGCATCCTTCTCCCAATATACCCAGCATCTCTCCTCTGCACATGTCCAAACCAACACAATCTCGCCTCTCTGACTTTGTCTCCCAACCGTCCAACCTGAGATGACCCTCTAATGTACTTGTTTCTAATCCTGTCCATCCTCTTAGCACCTTTAACTCTGCTACCTCCAGCTCTGTCTCCTGCTTTCTGGTCAGTACCGCCGTCTCCAACCCATATAACATAGCTGGTCTCACTACCGTCCTGTAGACCTTCCCTTTCACTCTTGCTGAAATCCGTCTGTCACAAATTACTCCTGACACTCTTCTCCACCCATTCCACCCTGCCTGCACTCTTTTTTTCACCTCTCTTCCACAATCCCCATTACTCTGTACTGTTGATCCCAAGTATTTAAACTCATCCACCTTCGCCAACTCTACTCCTTGCATCCTCACCATTCCACTGACCTCCCTCTCATTTACACACATGTATTCTGTCTTGTTCTTACTGACCTTCATTCCTCTCCTCTCTAGAGCATATCTCTACCTCTCCAGGGTCTCCTCAACCTGCTCCCTACTATCGCTACAGATCACAATGTCATCAGCAAACATCATAGTCCACGGTGACTCCTGTCTAATCTCGTCTGTCAACCTGTCCATCACCATTGCAAATAAGAAAGGACTCAGAGCTGATCCCTGATGTAATCCCACCTCCACCTTGAATGCATCCGTCACTCCTACCACAGACCTCACCACTGTCACACTTCCCTAGTACATATCCTGTACAACTCTTACATACTTCTCTGCCACTCCCGACTTTCTCATACAATACTACAGCTCCTCTCGAGGCACCCTGTCATATGCTTTCTCCAAGTCCACAAAGACGCAATGCAACTCCTTCTGGCCTTCTCTATACTTCTCCATCAACACTCTCAGAGCAAGCATGGCATCTGTGGTGCTCTTTCTTTGCATGAAACCATACTGCTGCTCACGAATCATCACCTCACTTCTTAACCTAGCTTCCACTACTCTTTCCCATAACTTCATGCTGTGGCTCATCAATTTTATTCCCCTGTAATTACTACAGTTCTGCACATCCCTCATATTCTTAAATATAGGCACCAGTACACTTCTTCTCCACTCCTCAGGCATCCTCTCACTTTCTTCCTGCCACTTGCTAATTGTTTACCCACTTTCCCCCAAATTCTGCACTTCATATTCCTCTGGGTAGATTTAGATCAGCCCTATGCAAAACCTAGAGGTCTGGTGTTGATTTCCATTTGTTCCAGAGAAACTACAACTCTGTCTATAAACCTTAATGTCTACCTGGTGTGAAAAAGGTAGACATTGAGCGACTGTGTGCCATTTAGTGGCCATCAGATGTTGGTATTTCCTCACTGGCCTTGTCTTATACTAGGAAAGGTCAGGCCCAATGCTTGGCTGCCCGGTTCTTAGCATTCTGAACCAGCTTTGCATGCTTTCATCTAGGTAATTTTTCTGTCACATTTGTATTGGCTCCCCTACCTAATACTTTTCTCTGGCATGCAGCAAACACTCAAAACATACTGCTGCCAGGCAATCCTATCCTGCACTCCCATGATGGTGTATACAGAACTGTTCCTGATGCCAGTGTGTCTCTCTTACTTGCCTGGAGGTTTTCTGGGAGTGTTAACCTACTCTGTGTCAACCTGGTTATGTCCTTGCTCTGGTAATTTCTTAAAAGCTGGCCATCCCTTTCAACGTTTGAATAAAACATCAATGCATGTATTCATGGTGGGGTCAAAAGCATCCAAAAACCATTGTCACAGTGGTGGGCTTTAAAAATATCACTTTTCAGAGGCTAGTTTAATGTTCATCCATACTTTGCATCTCAGCTATGTTCCTTTTTTTTAAATAAAAGCCCCCGTATGTATACTGTAATTGTTCCCAAACAATTATATGGTATTACCAGTACATCTCCTGTATTATCTTATCACTCTTCTCTGCTACTATTATTTTAATGGAGGTACAAGACAGTTACTGACTCCAAGCCGTACTACCACACAGTTACCACTGGGTAGGTGCCAAACTGTGGATCACCTATACACCAAAACGCTAAAGTCAGTTTTGTCATCATCTCCTTGTTCCTTCATGCATGTCTCCTTTAAGGGATCTCCACTTGAGTGTGTAGCTCCACATAAGTCCTTGTATACTTTTCGGCTCAGTGGTGGTGGTGGGGGACATTGTTTTTATTAATACACTGAATGGGGAGAGCAGTGTCCTTGCTGTATGTCTCTGTTTACAACTGAGTAGACAGTGAAAAGTTATATATTTTATATGAAAAGGGATTAGTATCTCTTCTCACATTTACTACAGAATTTCCTGTTTCTCATGGTCCTCTGTTCTCTCATAATCACGTCTGCCATAGCAAGGAGTAAAAACATTGAATGCTATTTTAATCGCTGTACTTAAGCAAACTTTTGTCCCTTAGCCAGAATTCCTTGGCACCTTCTTTTATTTCTTGTTTATTCAATGCTTTTGACCCTTTGGTTGAATTTTCCACTCAGTGTGATATCTTGCCCCTTTATCACTGTACATACTTTATAAGAGAGTGTTTCTTTTTAAATCGAATCTGACTTCCCAACTGTGCCAACACTATTCTGGCCATCTCATTCTTTTTAAGATCAAACCTTCACACCTTGTATGCACCTCCAACTAATGTATAGAGTCCCTGTGGTCAGCACCAGGACAAAGCTATTAGTAGATGTGGAGGGGTCTGGGCCCATCCAGCTAAAGCCTGGCCCCATTTTTTCTTCACTTACTCATATGCTTATTAGACATTGTTTTTTTTTTGTAGAGGGAATCCTGAAAGGGAATTTAATTGGTTACAAATCCAAATAAAATTACACAATTGATTTTATTTTTATAAGCCCATTGTGTTACAAATGTTATTCACGGACAGTTTGTTGGTTGGTAATTCTGTACTAATTTAGATGCTTGTATAGCAGTTCTTGAAAGAATGATAAAGCAATGTTAGTCATCAGGTATTTCAGAAACTTATTCAGTCTAGAAAGCCCCCATATCTCTCACAAGGATGAGGTATCCTCAACATTTGCCGAAACATTGCAGGCTCATTTATTGAAATTGTAAAAAAAAAAAAAATTGAAGTGTCAGTGAGTACGACGTCCTACTCAATCCAAAGGCAATTTAAAACTAGGAGAAACTCTGATAGGATGAGATCTGGCAGACCCAAAATCACAACCCAATCAGAAGACAAGTTTCTGAGGATCACCAGCTTGCGTGATAGACGCCTCCCAGCACAACAGTTTCAAGAACAGCTTAGCAGTGGTCAAATAAAGCAAGTCTCAGTTTCTGCTGAGTTTCTAGTTTTCTACCTTCATTCTTCCTTTAAAAATAAATACAAGAATAGTTTGAAGTTAGAAGCAGAACTTTTTCTAAAAGGTTTCAAAAGTGGAACTCTTCATAGCCAAACATTACCATATAAAACATAAAGATACACAACCATCACAATTGACTTTTTTCTTACCTAGAGTTATATGTAACTTGAGTGTTTGTCTGCTTTTTTTTGATCTGGACTCATATGTAACTGTATAAGTTTTGTAAAATAAAAAATATGGAAACTTTTGTTTTTCTAATTTTTATCCCTCAATTAAACCATGCTGCTGTTCTTACTTTAAGCAATAATTAATTAATCACTTGTTAAAATCCCTACATGCAATATTAGGGGCAAGGTTAGGAGTTAAGAAATCTCAATTGTATTTGTGCCTAGTTAAAGTTCAGTACTTAACAATTTAACAATGAAAGAAAATAGGGATACTTCAAAATATTCAAATTCCTGGAGGTGCCACGGCAAAAAAGGAATGAATATCCCAGGCCTAGAGATATCATATGACAGACGTTTAAACACATGTGTCAGATGACTGAAGCATTTACATTCATTAACAGGTCTACCTTTATACAAAGTCATGCAGTAACATTATTGCTAGTAGTAACCAAGATCTAAGATCATGCTCTACTTCATCACATTGGGTTTATATTAGTTGGGGTCCTGACCAGATGATACAGCATTTTGGTGGGACCATGACTTAAAGTTTGAGAATGCCTAATCTAATCTATTCCATTAACAATTGCTGAGAAAGATAAAATGTAACATGGATGTTTTTGATTTAAAACTTTCCCAGATGGTTCAAAGGACAAAATTGTTAATGCCTGTAAACTTAGTGGGGGCAAACTTAAATTCAAACAAGTGCTTGACTTATCACTTAAAAGAAAAACATGAATGATGTCGGCGTTATAAGCTATGATGAGGCAGCAAAATCTGCAGTAGACTGTAAATTATGAATGAACAATTCAACTTATGTCAGTGAACGTAGTAAAATCTAAAACATTAACTACCGTTATTTATTACAAAATGAATCACACCAAACTACAGAACTGTACAGTAAATGCAGATGGAAATAAAGAGCTCAGACAGATTATTCATCGAGGTTTGACAGTTTTTACACATTACCTTCACATGTGTCACGCATTAAAGACTTATATGGAAAACAGAAGTCTTTGTAGTTTGAGCATCTAAGAAGTTGTGCAGCAGTCACATTCACAGTGTTGTGCTGAACATCATTGAACTAGCTTGGTTAAACATGTGATTAAGTAAAAAAAATAAAACATAATGAGAGAGAACATTTTTTGGATAAAATATTATTAGGTGGCTAAGCTCATAATTGAAATTGATCTCCTTCATTAGAGCTATAGCTGTTGCCTTGAAATGCTGGTGAATTCAAGTCACTGGTAGGTACCACCAATCCAATATGTTCTTTTTCTGATTGACATGCTCCCCATTTTAGATCATGGCGGCACCTGTGTTGCTCTTCAAACACCAATCTGTTATTCCACTTGTCATATAAATCCCCACACTGTTGAGTTTATGCACATATTGGTTCTCCTCCTATCACTTCTCCAATAATCACTTCATAATTTGAAATGCTGAAAGGGTTAATTGTCATGGATAAGATGGTAGGTTCTCACACCTGCCACTCAAAAAGTCTATGCATGATAGCAATTTTTGTGAATTTATCATCTACTAGCTGTCCCCCACGGCGCCACCTGCATAGTAGTTAATTGTCATGGATAAGATGGTAGGTTCTCACACCTGCCACTCAAGAAGTCTATGCATGATAGCAATTTTTGTGAATTTATCATCTACTAGCTGTCCCCCACGGCTCCACCCGCATAGTAGTGAAACAGGACAAACTTTAAAAACAGTAAACATACAGGTATCGCTAGCTAAGCAGAGGCAAGGTACGCTCCAAAACATGGCCAGAGGTTTTCAAACTGATTCAAATGGAGGCTGGCGCATGAGTAAGGCTCCCCACTCCTGACATCATGCTTCCCCTTCTCCTTGTACCGCTGCCTCTGTCTTGGATTAGTGCGAATAAATCACTGCCGCAAGCGAATTATGATACTTAGGGCGATGAGAGAAGTTGCAAAATCAACCGGAAGGTTGAAGCAAATTATACAAAAAAAACCAGATTTAAATCCGTTAAATACTTCTCTCGTGGAAAGTGGACAGACAGACAGACAGACAGATGTTGGATTTTATATATATATATATATATATATATATATATATCTTAATACATAATTCGCCTGCCTCCTCACTCATGTCCATCCGAAGCCGAATGTGCAGTTGCCTTCTGTGCATGTCCGAAGCCGAATGCGCAGTCGCCTTCTGCGCAGCTGCCAGAAAAACCTTACGAGACCAACATCTAACCCCAACATCGCGGCAGGCGGCGGATTTACGGTCGCAAAAATTCAAAGAGAAAGGCGACTTCGATTAAAGCTCTAGAGGCCTGAAAGGCGATTTCGACTACAGCTCGAGGCCTAATTATGCATTCTGATTCAATTACGCATTCATTCAATACACCTGTATCAGGTTTGGGGTGCTTATAATAATTACTATTCCATATTGTACTGGAACATTCATCATTCAATATTATACTATAGGCCTGGAAAATTCATCAACTAACACTACAAGCCTGTACAGTAATGAGTAAAGCGGACTACAATCATTACAAAACAACATCTTCGTTACTTATCATTTGTTCTTCATACACTGCTGACACAAACTCGTGCCCGTTTCATCTTACGTTGTCGAAACGGGCTCTTTGTCTAGTATATCTATATATATAAAGATATGCATTGTGGTGGACAGCTGGGGATCCTGTCCAGCTGGGATGCCTGGAAGATGGAAGGACCGGTAGAGGGACAATACCTCCCCTGGGAAATGAGAGGGCAGCTGCCCTGGTTTGCATCAGGGAAACGGGATCGGAGCTTAGAAGCTCAACCCCGTTAGGGCCCATGGCCACTGCCAGGGGGCACCTGGATGACTACGGAGCCTTGGACTGCAGCACTTCCACCACACCAGGAAGTGCTGCAGGAAGGTCATCACGGAGCACCTAGAACATATCCAGGGCATTATAAAAGGGGCCGCCTCACTCCATTCGAGGAGCCGGAGTCAGGAGGCAGAGGACAGAGCTTGTGCGAGAGGAGTAGAGGTGGCAGAAGAGAAGGAGAAAGAAAAGAAAAGAAAAGAAAATTATAGTGAGCATTGTTGGGGATTTGGGCACTGTGTGTGTGCTGTAAAGAAGAAAAACAAAATAAATGTGTGTGTTCTAGACATTGGAGCACTATGTCTGTCTGTAGTCGAGCTGAAACTCCACAGCATGTTGGAAAAAGTAAGCAATTCACCCATCTAACTGTAACGGGAAAGTACTATGAATACCAGTTATTTCTTACTTTGCTGTTCTGCCATCAACAAACAAACCCCGATAACATTGGTTTGAGTTAGGAAAGTGATAAACAGTCATAGATGATCAGAGGTTCACTTGAGCCATTCTTGAAGTTTGCCAATGTATAAAAAGAAAAAAAAATGTTAAAAAAATAAAACAAATGAAGTAATGTACAGTACAAAGGTGGATGGTTAAATATATCAGAAAGCAAAAGCAAAGCAGAACCTGAATCCTCTCTGGGTCTACCTATACTAGTCCAAACCTCTGTCTGACAGGTGGAGTGGCAGGTCCATTTAACCCCCACCTTTGCACATACTGTACACTCCATTTTCAAAATGTGCATCCTTCTCTCCACGTCTTTCTTTCTGGCTTCTCTTAGTCTAATTAGTTGAAACTTTACCTTGAGTCCCAACTGCAAGCATAATTATAGGGTTGATGGAAGAAATTGTTAAGTCACATATCTAGGAAAATACTTCCAGACTCAGAATTTCTCTCTAGAACGCCTGCTGCTTTCCTTCTAAAACTCCATGTACAGACGCTGCTCCTAGGCATCTCTGCACTCCTAATCTTCAGTGCCTGTTTGGAGAACAAGGTAATCCTTAGGTCAGCCAGCCATCATAATACATAGCAGAGGCCTCCTTCAATGAGATTGGGTTTTCTGCGGAGTGTGAATACTCTCACTGCTGAGTATTCCATTAACTTTTCCTGGAGAAGGTATGTTATTGGCACATCAACAAATGATACAGCCCCAGTCCTTGGTAAACAGTGCCTCCTCTTACCTCCTCTTAAATTCCAGTGCCTACCTAGCCACCCACTGCATAGATTCAAAACCATTTAAATTGGTATTTCGTTTATTTAGTTCAAACTGTGAATAGCTACTGTATGTCACATGAAGGACTAAATTAAATGTTGCTCAGAAACATATGGCTCTGCTGCATCCCATCTGGGACTTAAACTTCACACACAGTGCTTAGTACATATGTGTGTTTCTATTTCACATACATACTGTAAAGTCAGTAAACAAGCAGTTAAATCTCTACATGCTCAGCCATACACACTCTCTTCTGATACATAATGATACTAGAAATTCACTTGATCCTTTCGGTCACCTATACGAACAAACATATGGGCTTGTACTCTTAAAATGGTATATATTAGTAATCAGTGGTTTTCAAATAACCACAGAAAACCACAGGGTCTTCAGGTTTCCAATAAAACCAATTCTGATCTGAAGAGGTCATTTTTACATTTTACTGCACTGCAATAGGCTTAACAAGTGTTCTCTTTCACCTCTTAATACACAACTCAAATGAATATAGAATTACCATCCATTGTGGGAATACTTTAGATGAATTAAGTAAACATAAACTGTGTTCAAGACACTTCACTAATCAATACTCTCGGTCTGTGATGTGGCAGTAAACAGCTCTTGCTCTCCCTAAACAGCTCTAATTTTCTTACATGGCTCTTGAAGCAAGCAAGTAGACTGTCTGAAAGGGTGATGCATGTCCTTGTTGTCTCTTTGAAGTAGCCATATAATGCAAAGCATAGATTCCTTACACTGTATTCCTTTAGTTATTGTAAAGTAACTTTACATTTTTCAATTGACTTATAAATACGGAAACATTATTGAATAAATTCATGGAACTGCTGAATTTTAATGTTGAATAATCAACAAAGCATTAAAGTTAACAGGAACCAATAATAATAATAATAATAATAATAATAATAATAATGTATTTTATTTATAGGGCACTTTACATTAGTAGTAAATCTCAAAGTGCTACATAAAAAGTTTAAATAAAGGCAAAGTGAGATAAAAACAGAGATAAAACAACAATAATTATAACATTCTTGTTAATAAGCTTTCCTAAATAGAAAAGTCTTTAGCTGTTTTTTAAAACAGCCCACAACCTGCTGTGTTCTTAGGCTCTCTGGTAGGGCATTCTAGAGCCGTGGAGCAGCGGCTGCAAAGGCTCGGTCTCCCATTGTATGAAGTTTGGTCACAGGGGTGCGAAGGCAGTAGGTATTTGCAAAACGGAAGTTTCTTGCAGTGGATTGCAGTATAAGGAGTTCCTTAAGATATTGTGGAGCATTTCCATGGATACACTGGTGAGTGAACAAACAGAGTTTGTATTCGATACGGAGATGGATAGGGAGCCAATGAAGTGACCAAAGGATTGGTGAAATGTGTTCATATTTCCGCACCTTCATCAGGATTCTTGCAGCACTATTTTGAATTTGTTGTAGCTGTTGAAGGCTCTTGCTGGGGATCCCAATGAGGAGTGAATTACTATAATCCAGCCTGGATGAGACAAAGGCATGAACCAGCTTTTCAGCATCACAGAGGGAGAGGTAGGGACGGAGTTTGGCTATGTTTTGGAGATGAAGGAATGCAATTTTACAAAGGTGATGGACATGTGTATCAAATGGCAGATGGTAGTCTAACTTGACACCCAGATTTGTAACAGAAGGGTAGAGGGTAATGGTACGGTCAGAAAAGGAAATACAATTTACTGAGTAATTAAGTTGATGGGGGGGTGCCAATTAAAAGAGCTTCAGTTTTGGTGCTGTTCAGCTTGAGGAAGTTCTTGGACATCCAGGCCTCAATCTCATCCAAGCAAGAGGAAAGGGTTGATGGAGGTGTAAGAGAAGTCGAATCCAGTTATCACATAGAGCTGCGTATCATTGGTATAGCAATGGAATGAAACTCCATGCTTGCGGATGATGTGACCCAGGGGTAGCATATAGATATTAAAAAGGGCCGGCCTAAGGACTGATCCTTGTGGGACCCTACATGTGACAGTGTGGGTAAGAGATTTAGCATCCCCCAAGGCCACATACTCAGCCCTATCTGTAAGATAGGACTCGAACCACTCCAAGGCAATGCCAGAAAGTCCAATTATATAGTGAAGATGATGAAGGAGAATATTATGATCTACCATATCAAATGCAGCTGTGAGGTCCAGGAGGATAAGGAGTGATGGAGAGCCCTGATCAGCAGCCATCAGGAGGTCATTGGTGACTCTGACCAGGGCTGTCTCTGTACTGTGAGAAGTTCGGAAACCAGATTGAAATTTTTCAAACAGATTGAATTTTTTGAGGTGATCCTGAAGCTCAACCAAAACAAAGTTTTCCAAAACCTTAGACAAAAATGGAAGGTTGGAGATCGGACGGTAGTTTACTATCACTTCAGGATCCAAAGAGGATTTTTTTAAATGAGTTCTAATTTTCGCAGTTTTCAAGGCCATTGGGACTATGCCGCTCTGGAGAGAGTGATTAATGATATCAGCAACAAGAGGGCTTATATCTGATACATTCAATACTAATCAGACTACTTTCAGACCATCATTGGCCACTGTGGATATAACCAGATTTCATCTTCACTGTGTTAGTTGAACAGAGGGTCAGGATACTGGTTGGAAAGGGCTACACTGTGGTAAACATTTATGTCGTTATTGTAACAGGCCTTGTGTATCTTTAAGCCAATGTTTATGTCTTTGCATTGTGGTTATGTATCACTATGAATAAAAGCAAAATCTTGCACTAAGTCAATTATATCAATTTCAGAGTTAGTTATAAACACTGTGGAAGATGAACCCTGGGACACAGACAGACAGACACCAAATGTCCAAAAACACACACGTTTATTTCCGTCAGCACCTTCCCAACCAATACAGTGCACAAATCACTATCCAGCTCACAGTCTTTTTCCTTCTCTTTGTTTCTTCTGCCGCCCTTCACTCCTCTTCACACAAGCTCCGTTTTACTCCTCCCGACTCTGTCTCCTCTAATGGAGTGAGGCGGCCCCTTTTATATTACCCCAGATGTGCTCCAGGTGCTTCCTGATAGTCTTCTGATGGCACATCCTGGTGTGGCAGAAATGCCGTATGAGCACCCGGAAGCACTCCGGGTTTACCTGGAATTACTTCCGGCAGCACTTCCAGTTGTGGCAGAAGTGCTGTACTCCAGGGCTCCACAAACATTCCGGGCGCCCCCTGGCGCTCTGCTCCCATGCTCTGTTCCCAGCTCTGCTCCCGTGGCCCCCATGCAGACCAGGGCGGCCACCCTTTCGTGGCCCAGGGGAGGCATTGACCCTCTTGTGGTTCTTCCAGTTGTCAGCCACAACACTTATCACAATTCATCCAATAGAAATATCCTATTTTGGGTAGAAAATAACCTTTTGAATTATCTGTTTAGGAATGGTCATCTTAATCATCATGGAGACTGTATGTTATTTAAAGATTATTATTAAATGCATAGCTATATGTGACAAAAACAAAATACACCAAGGAATAATTTCAGCCTATTTATCACTTATGAAATATCCCTGCAGTAACAAGAAAGCCCACATAAGGATTTCTCAAAAAGAATTGAAATTTTTTAACTTAAAAAAAAACACTTTCATTATGCATACTATTATATATGTAATATGTTTACATTTAACAATTTAACATTGCTGCTCTGTTCAGGGTTAGTTCCTTCCAAATCCCCAATACTGCCTGCATAATCATCAAGGTCCCATGACCCTGGGTAGAATAAGTGAGTTCTAAAATGGCATTACACAGTAGATGGCGTACAGGCTGCTTACTCTCCATTCACATTGTTATGCTTTCATTTAAAAATACAGATGTTGGTCTCCAAAGACTTTTGAAAATGCTCTCTAGAGCTGTATTCTCCTAAAAATGCTGGCTCGGCATTGGAATGTGAATAGGGCGAAAACGACACTCTAATTACATTCTGATTTGTTCATGCTTATTATGTAACCCTTCCTTGGCTGGATCCTGCTCATTACAATGTCTCAATCCCTGATTCATTACCCTCCATGTAAGAAACACATATTCTAAAATAGCAAGCACAGAAGAGTTGCTTTCCATGGCACTTGTTGTGTTGCTTACCTATATGCATGTAAATTACATTTTTTATAGTTGTTTACTTGTGCAAAAGACAAATAATTCACTGGGTTCTAGTGTTGTGATTACTCCTGTCACTGGCGCTGTTATAACCCCCTCAAGGATTTTTTGGCATTTGCACAAAACGAACGTATAGGTCATGTGTGCTTTCAGCTGTTTTCGCATGGACATACTTTTGTAAATGATGAAAACACTAGTATAGACAGAGATTGTTTCAGCTGTCATGTTGAGAACTATGGGTAGGTTACAAATGATTTTGGTGAGGTCATCCTAGCACCTGTGGGATACACTTCATAACGAAGCCTGCCCTTCTCCCAGAATTCTTTTCCTGTGCATCTTACAATATACTAGTATCCCATATATTTTAAAGGAGCTCTTTGAAGACTTGCTGCACAACTACTGCCTCACCTCACATTCCTTGCTACATACGCAAGTTCTTCATCCTTTTCCAGGTGCTGCTCTGCCTTAGAGAACAGATGTTCTGTCCTTCCATTTGCCTTAATATTTCTTAGCTAAGAGTTACATTTTCACTATGCCAAGATAATCTCATGATGAACTTGGCATACATGAGGCTTCCATCTTTAAGACGTAAAGTTTATGCATTCTATAAACTGCAATAATATTCTTTGAGTATGCATCTATGTAAGTGCATGTGTTAAGTGGTATTAAGGAAATCTCTCTATTATAATAAAAAAATCTTGGGACGAGACAAGACTTTTTAGCCCGAGACAAGACGTGAATTTTTCAGAAAGATACTTTCATGTCCCGCGAGACGAGACTTTGTGCCAAGAGATTTAACCACACCACACCAAGAGTAAATGACAAAGTAGAACATCGTAAAGAATTCAAAAACATTGGCACGATACACATGCAGAGCACGTTAGAGATAATGAAAGTACTAAAATTCGAAAGTCTCAAAAAAATGATAGTAAACATCGCATTAACACAAACAAAGGAAATTATTACTCTGTGAAATAACAGAACAGAAAAAAGAGATTTAATATAATGTTCGGATTTAAACTTTAAGTCGGAGACTTGTAGATCATCTAATTTGTGTTGCCTTCAGGGAAAAGTAGTGTTTCTTCCCAATGAAGAGGCATATCCACAAGAATTAAAAGATTTGTTGTTTGGTGAAAGTGAAAACCACATACGTGAGCGCCATGGGGCAAAGCCCCCTAGTAATTTTATAAAAAAAATGAAAGAAACTTGGTGCAGGGGTTAGGCATTTGTCATGATAGCTCTGGGACACAGGATCAAATCTCAGCCCAGTTACTTTCAGCGTGTCTGTGCAGGTTTTCCTACCATATCACAAAGCTGTCCATGTTAAGTTAAGGATCAACTACCTCTTGACCCTGTGTAGGTGTGTGGACAAGTTCACAGTTCACAGGCTCATCATTGCTTTGTTCTCAGTGCTGCCAGTATAACCCCGAAAATGGAACAGACAGGTTCAGAAAGTAGGTGAATCTTGCAAGGAATGTGCCTTGAGGGTACACTTTTATTATATGGTTTCACTGCTTTCTCTTTAGTATATTTTCCAGTTGAAGTTTCCACTTGTCTCATTATGCCTTTTTTCAGCCGTATTTGCATTTTATGCAAATTGTCAATTAGCATCTTTGTTCCCACAACATCATCACAATTTCCAGCTATAATACGAGGCAGACTATAAACAGCATGTGAGTGTATATCACAGTATGTGAGAATGGAAGAATTGTCTGCTTCCACAGTAGGTATATTAGTCAAGGCAGTAAAGCCCAGATGGCTGTTTTGCCCTGAAATGCCTGTAGACATAAGAAATAATTCTTTGGGCCACTGAGTAAAAATAATGAAGTGTGCCTGTCTGCTTATGATATTAATAATACCTTTTTGTGTTAGCCTGAAGTTTAGTTAGGTTTGCATAAATAAAAGAAGAGAAATCAAGAAGAAATGATTTTTTCTAATGGACTGCATTTCTTATGATGGATTCTTGCACAAGAAAGTCGGCATGCCATCAACATAAGTGTTACCCTTTTCTCCACACTTTGAAGAAAACGCAAATTTCTATAATCACTGAGGAATATTTTTGCTGTGTCTTGTGAAGATCTGTCAACATCTTAAAATTATTATGAGTGTTTTGTAGGGGTTAAGGCTCTGGACTTCAAACTCTGAGGCTGTGGGCTCAAATCCCCCTACTGATGCTGTGTGATCCTGAGCAAGTCCCTTGACCTGCTTGTGCTCCAAATGGAAAACCAAAAGAAATGTAACCAATCTTTATATATAATACGCTACCATGGCTGTTTGTTTGTCTGTCCATGATTTTAAATCACTTGTAGCTCGCAAACCATTTGACCTATTGACCCGAGATTTGGTTCACATATACTACGTGACATCTACGTACTATTCGCTTTCAGGGTGATGATTGACCTCCAAGGTTATTCCTCTTTTTATTTTTATTTTGTTTTATTTTAGAATAGAATCAACTCTTGGCACCAGCCAGCAGGGTGCATGTGGCACATGCATACGCACGCCGTTCTCATCCCTACCACCTTCGCCGTCACTTCCCCTACCTCTTCATATCTTAAATCATTCTTGAGACAGATTGAAGACTTAAGTGCCAGCTTAAGTGAAAAATGAAAGAAAACATACTAAGTAATTGCAACACAAACACTGACTTAATTAGTTTTAACGCGAAAAGATGCAGACGAAAGAAGAGAAGAAGCGGGCCGCTAGGGTTTGAGAAAAGAAGAGCAGCTCAGGAAGCAGCAAGCACATCAACCTCTGAGCAAATGAATGCTAAACATACAGAGAAAGAGTATGAAAACTGTGAATGCCCAAGTCAAGTGTATTCACTGCACGTTATCATGCAGTGCACCATAACTGGTTGTATCATAAATGTTGTAAGTTGCCTTGGATAAAGGAGTCAGCCAAACAAGTAAATGTAAATGTAGATATTTTCTATTCTAAAATTATGAACTTTAACCATTGTGTGATATGTATCTTCCCCTGAGCAGCATGATTCAAATTTTGTCACAAATTCATTTTGTCACCATCCCATTGTATAATAGTTCCAATCATGTTCACAAGAGACAATTCCCTTCACCATCTATTTTTTAACCTACAAATAAATTAGTAAATAGTAAATCTAAATATTGCATATGCTAAGTCAAAAAATAAAAACATGAAGCGCTCATGTATACAGTGCCTACAGTATTCACTCCCTTGGCAGTTTTCAGATTTTATTGTTATACAACACTGAATCACACTGAAGTTAATTTGGCTTTTTCACACTGATCACCAGAAAAACATATTTCTGCAAACTGGTGTAAATTAATTATAAATACAAAGATGAAGCATGCATATTCACTACTTTTGATATGACACTCCTAAATATTCACTATGTTTTAGAATGAACATAATTATTTTTGCTTTTCAATTACCTTTTCACAAGTTGCTTGGATTGTTCTTTTGTCTTTATTGTGTAGGTTAGGCCACCATACTGACTCACCATAGGTTGAACCAAATAAGGTACATTTATACTACAATCAACTGAAGCACAAGTCGGGAGATGCAGACAAGAAAATATCCAAATATTCATATTCAATATTCCTTGGAGTGGAGGTAAACCATTCATTAAGAAATGGAAAGAGTATTGCACAGCTGTAATTCTGCATGGAATAGGCAATCCACAAAAACTGAGTGATCGTGCAAGAAGAAGAGTAAAGAGGGGGCCAAAATACCTCTGATCATTCTGAAGAGTGTTGCAAGCTGAAATTGGAGAGACCCTGCATACAACAACTATCACTTCACCAGTCACTGCTTTATGGGAGAGTAGCAAAGAGGACACCACTGTTAAAAAAATGCAAATGATATCTCTTCTAGAGCTTGATAGAGGGCACATGGCAGACTCTAAAGTCAACTAGAAGAAGATCCTGTGGTATGATGAGACCAAAATTAAGCTTTATTTTGCCATTAGGCTAAACACCGTGTTTGGCATAAGCCAAACACTGTACATTATTAAAAACACACCATGCCTACAGTGAAGCATGGTGGTGGCAGCCTTATGCTGTGGAGATGCTTCTCCTCTCTGTAACAGGCCCTGCAAGGCTTGTGAGAGCAGAGGGTAAAATAAATGAAGCAAAATACAGGGAAGCAACAATGTTAATATCCTAGAGTGTCTTGACTTGAAAAAGTGAAAATCTATGTGCAACCGGACAGAACTTGAGCGGTTTTGCAAAGAAGAATGCAGGGAAAAAATGCAATGTCCAGATTTGCAAAATGAAATTGCTAAATTAGCAATGCAGAATGCATTTTTGAAAACAGATACATTTTCACAATCTAGAGTCAGTGAGATGTCAAAGATAACCAACAAAAATAACCAATTATCAGACTATGGATGTTCATATCACAGAATTTAAAATTCAGATCATTCATATTCTTATCAATACTTCCCATTTTTGGAGGCAAATTGAATTTTGTCTCGTTAGTGTTTTGCGACCCCACAATGCTCAGTATGTTATTTGCTCATTCATCGTTGAAATAGAATTTTGAACCCCAAACACATCCTCTGTGTATTGTGTCATCATCCTTACCACTGAGCCATCAAAGCCAAAATGATCAATCAGAACAAGGCAAAACTGACCAATCAGACTGCTTGCAGGGAACACACACACATGCGCACGCACACACAGAGACAGCAGTGTTTTATAATACAGTAGGTTATTTTGTATCCAGTGCTGTGTATCTGATCATTTTTCTGCTATGTTCTTGTTGTTCATTTTGAGTTTCTTGAAGTGATTTGAGCATGGGGAAGGTGCTGTATAAATAAAATGTGTTATTATTATTTAATGAAAACTTAGAATCAAAATGACTGAATCTTGCTTTTCTAAAAAGATCAAAAGAGCTAACATAACATAGGGCTGCTTTTATACTGTAATGAGGAAAACATTTACCACATGACTACTTGTATATTATATCACATGATGACCTCATGACCTTGCCACTTGCATTAAGTGGCCACATCCATAATGTAAGTTCTTGGTAGAAATTTTGGATCCCTGGGATAATGGAAGATCTACAGGCAAACAACATTAAATAAAAAATTACGAAAAATACAAAATATACACAAAACAGTGGACAGTGAAACCTAACAAAGGCTGGTCAGGCACGATCTCTTTATGCAGTATCATATACAGACTCTTTGTGTTGTAGAATACTCATTTTTCGTGTCACTAAACTGGTTTAATTGTCCTTAAGGTCCATGAAAATGAGAGAAAATGGATAGCAGAATGTTTCTCTATCATTCTGTACCTATCATTCTCTAGTCTTCAATTTCTCACAATTCATTTTGCAAGTAATATCACATATGTACAACCTTTGCAAAGTGAAAGCCATGCATCTTTACAATTTTATGTTATGGTAGTTTTATAAATTAGTGAAGAAATGGTATCAATAAACTCTTAAGAATGAGTTTAATCAGAAAAATTCTATTAGGTGGAACAATTCAGTACTCTTTCCTTTTGTGTATTATTCGGAAAGAATAATTATGTGACATTATGTATATGAAAAGTTCTACATTAAAAATGTTCCTTATAGTTAAATTATCTTAATCACACCTCATTTATATTTCTTCATGAACTAAAATGCTATTATAAACTGTATAGCGGTGGCTTTTTGTTTCTACTCAGGACAAAAAAAAAACATAATTAGCAAATTATAATTTATCAGCCAAAAAAAGAAAACAGAAGAGGAAAGGTAAGTGCCTGGAGGAAGAACTGCGTTAGTGCAGTTACTGTTTATGGCTACTGCACATCAGAACAGCTCATGCAGTTGGCAAGAAAGTGTCTATGGAGTGGAGAAAAGCTATCTGTGAATGGTGATTCTTTGTACAGGAATTAGAACAACAGGTGGCTAACATGTGAGGAGAAGACACTTGGGAATTAACTGTATGTAAATATGACTGGTGGTTGGAATGTGCCAGAATGTGATGATAAGCTTTTCATAAATAGATTTCCATAAAGCTCATATTTAATACAAGCATTGGAAAAACATTACTGAAATACTATATCAGTATGAAAATATTTTAATTTATTGTAAGATACGTCTCACTCAGATCCTTACTAATTTAGATAGAAAGTAATATCCAGGATTAAGAGACTTGAAAAACAAAATACCGGTATTAATATCATCCATCTATTTATGCATTATGAAAGCTGCTTAATTCAATTATAAGCTCACAGGAAAGCCAGAGTCTATCCTGGTAGCTGTTGGGTGTAATGCTGGACTCACAATGCTTTGAAGGGCACAATACACTCTCACAACTAAACTGAGGCAATTTACAGATGCCAATTAACTTAAAAAAACACATATTCAGAATATGGGGGTTAAAAAAAACTGGAAATAATTTGTACTTAGGAAGAATACGCACACTCCACACGGACATGTAACTGAGATTAGGATTAGAAGCCAGTTTCCTGCAGCTGTAGTACAGCAGCGTCACAACCCCACCACACTTATCAAAGTCATTACTGAAGTCAGAAAGATATGAGTGATGTGGCCATGAAGAGTACTGGTCAAGGGATGACAAAGAAGTGCCAAGCAATGGAAGGCCTATGAGATGTGCTCTGTAATTACATGAATATGAAAAGCATAATAGCACATAATAGTGTGAAAGTACAGTAATGGCAAAATTAAACAGTCTTGAGCTTTCCTTAACACTAAACGTCCCTTTTGTAGATCTTGCAATGTAAACATAAAGGTAATATAATGACATAACCACTAGGGAAATTGAAGACAGAAGAGGATAACAGCTTGACAATTTTAAAAACATTACAATTCTCTTACGAGCAGTGATCATGAGAAATCCAATATGTCCAAGTTTGCCTGCAAAGAGAACAATGGGCAAAAATCTGTCCTATTCTGTCCCTAAGTAGGTTTCATATGATGTCCATCAAAGAATAAACACAAAAAATGAAATGATTTTTTACTGTTTTACAGCATCCTTCGAAAGTTTAGTATATGTCCTGTTTTTTTATTCCCTGATAGCCTTTCATTTTTATTTCCATTTTCCTAGTAACCCCTTCTGTTCCTTTGCATTATCTTAATTTTTGTTCTGTTCTAATCAGGCAAACTTGGAATATTCAGATTATTCTACAACATCCACTTATTTGCTCACCTTTCTCATATCTTTATTACATTCGGGTTGAAAGACATCAATTTTCATTTCATCTGAACTTAATTATCACTTTTTCCTATATTTACAAGATTACTTAGTCACAGTGACCTGTTTACAGGCTATGAATTTTATCTGTATTTAACCAGGTACTGTAAATTGCCTGGAAGTAGGGGAATGAAGGTAATTTGAAAATTGCTCAAACCCATCCATTGCTCAAATTTCTGAACATTTATTTTCCTTTATGCTGCGATGGACTGGCACCCTGTTCCGGTTTATTTCTGCCTTGCACCCTGTGCAAGCTGGGATAGGCTCCAGCAGACACCCACGAGCCTGTTCAGGACTAAGTGGGTTAGAAAATGACCGACTCACTGACTGTGTTCCTTTACATTGCCACAGAGTCCAGGGGGGCACCTATCCCTGCAACAATACGTTAAGGCAGAAACTATCTCTATGTACTGTCATCTTTTTGTATTTTTAAAAAATCTTCTTTTATTTCTCCTTATTTCAGTAATCAGTCTTACTATGCAGGTTACCATACAGCAGCATTTCTCAACCTTTAAGTATTTGCGACCTGAGTTTTCATAACAGTTTTAATCGCGCCCCCCTAACGTTTTTTTGAAAGGAGCCCACTAATACCAATTTGTTCTTTTTTAATTAATGATATATCATAGATGCATATTTAATTATATCTACTTAACTTTTATTGACATTTATCTAACTCTATATTTATTTTTCTAGTATCAGAATGCAGTTTAAGTTAATTTGTAATGGTTTCAATAGATGTATTTTTCATATTTTCGATTTTTGTTTTCTTTTTTCACATCTTCGCACCCCCCTTTTTGTTACTTCGCGACCCCCTAGGGGGGCCCGCCCCACAGTTTGAGAACCACTGCCATACAGATTTACCATTTAAAACATCTGAGCCAAATACAGTTAGGCCCATAAGTATTTGAACAGTGAAACAATGTTCGTAATTCTGGCTCTATACGCCACCACAATGGATTTGAAATGAAGAAATAATTACATGGTTGAAGTTCAGGCTTTCAGAATTAAATTAAAGAGTTTAACAAAATTATCATATGAGCCATTTAGGAATGACCACCTGCGGTGGGTTGGCACCCTGCCCAGGATTGTTTCCTGCCTTGTGCCCTGTGTTGGCTGGGATTGGCTCCAGCAGACCCCCGTGACCCTGTGTTCTGATTCAGCGGGTTGGAAAATGGATGGATGGATGGAATGACCACCATTGTTATCCCAACTTACAGCCCCATTTACAGGGACTCAAAGTATTTGAACAATTGATTGACAAGCTGTTTCATAGCCAGTGGAGTGTGGAATTTGCATTCGGAAGTTGTTGCTATGACCTCTCAATATGAGGTCCAAAATGCTGTCCATGCAAGTAAAAACAGACCATCATTAGGCAAAGAAAATAAAACAAACCCATCCAAAAGATAGCAGAAGCACAAGGAGAATAAGGAGAAGAGAAGAAATAGCTCATGATCTGTATCATACCACATCATCTGTGAAACATCATGGAGGCAGTGTTACGGTATGGGCATGCGTGACTGCCAATGGAAGTGGGTCACTGGTGTTTATTGATGACAAGGGGGCTCCGCCCCCTGCTCGCTTCGCTCGCCTACCCCCGGCGTTGGGTATCCTGAAATACATTAGTCGAGCTCGTTCATTTTGGAGCTGTGCCTGCTTTGCTTCCGCAGTGTCAGACGCGCGTTGTAGGAGCCTGCGTTCATTGATCTTATCCAGGCGGGCTCGTGTTTGTATCATTGAACTGTATTGTGTTTGAATTTTGTGTAAAGCGTTCAGCAGTTTGTACAATTCAAAGCAGCACATTATTCCTAAGTTCACTCCGCAGTAGTGCCACTCACAATATGGCGGTGACGCCTGCGCCTTCACTCCGCAGTAGTGCCACTCACATTATGGCGGTGACGCCTGCGCCTTCCGTTCTATCTTTATGGACCTGTGGGGCCTCCGTAGGCCTCTTCCATTTGAATCTGGGCTGCAGCGCAGAATCCTCTTTTTTGTGTGTCCATGTCGGTATGGGCATTGGTTATGGCTTCTGGAATCTACAGCGTGTTGGACTGAGACAATACAGGATAGCTCATCACACTGCTGGATGTATTCTCAAACGTATGGACGTTCTCAAACCTGAGGTTGGTGCTACTACCCATTTTGACAGTATTAGGTATAAAATGGGAAACAACTCTGAACAGGGCATAAGTCCAAGGGAGAGGACACATACAGAATATAATCAAGTAAAATTCACTCACATTGAGGAAAATTTAAGTTCAGAATTATCTGAACTCATACATCTGCCAGAGAAAATCCAGATGCACAGAAGGACAAAATGTAAACTCAGTACTGACATTGACCTGACTGGAATGCAAACACAGCTTTTTAGTGCTGTGAGATGGCAGTTACAATTCCTGTGCAACCATGCTGCCCATTCTCTGAGACAATTCCTCAAATGTATGTTTACAATGCAAATGTATAATCTCGCCAAGGCCACTGTGTATGTATTATTTGTTCAATGCCCTGAATTTGAAAACAGCTACTCTGAATGAATGCATATGACTGGATCAGTTACAACAGGTTTCATGTCTGAGAGTAGAATTTTAAAATCCAGTTTAAATGCATTTAGATTTCATGGTGCTTTAAGAGGGCTTGATTCTCAATGAATGGATGGATGGACTGAACATACTTTTTGATAAACAGGAATATTTCCAGAAGTCTAGACAGTATGCGTATGGAAATGACTCAAAAAATAAATTGTATGAACTTTTAGCTGTGGCAATGACAACAGACATTTTTTTACAGGTTGAAAGACTACAGTAAATACTTGTGAAATTAAGTGGACAGTGAATGGACAGGTTGCTGACATTTGGAACTTCAATTTGGATGATCTGTTTTTTTTTTTTTCCAAAGGAATGCTTGTACTGCTCAGTTTCTCAAGTGATGCACAGGTTAAACCAATTTGCCCTTCTCTGATTGTCCATACTACTTTACAAATGCATTGTAATTAGCCACATAATTGGTAGTATGTATCATGTGCTTGTGCTGATTAGCAAAGGATTGCTTGGAGACACTACATGGAAATCTACTGAACTTCAGTTTAACAGACTGAAGATTTCCATGTCAAGGTAAAAAACAAATGAAGTTATCTAAAACCTTACCTTGAACTGATCACCTTTTCACCTTATAGCACGTTGCTCATTCAGTGCCACCACAGATATTTATGTACTTCTGTTACTGGAATTTAGGTTTCATACTGTAGCTCAGGGACAAGCAGTCAGAATGTAGGACTGAATCTGCCACCTTTGTAATTTAAAGCTCCATTCCAAGCCCACACTGCCAAGTTCCTGCAGTCCTACTGATACGTCTGTGTGTTCCCCCAGATAAGTAAATGTCAAGGAAATTTAGAAAATCATGTTATAGCAGTGAAGGGCACAACACAGAGGCACATAATCAGCGACTGTGCAAACAAAGGCATGCTTGGGGAAGAGCACCCACAAATAACATTACCTTCAATCTAAAACTCAGTAGATGGATGATTTTCTTGCTCAATATGTGCAAATCCTTTAATCTGAGGTAGAAATTAGTAGCTTTGTGCAAAGCTTGAAGCTTATAATAATACCAGAAGAAATAAAAAAAGATGACATGTCAGAAAACAAATATGTTTTCATACAATAAACCTTTTTGCTTTTTTCTTGGTATATTAGTCTTGCAGGTAGCATATTATCATTTGAATATAATATCCTCAATCCTACTTAAAGATCACAATGGACAGAGGACTGTATTGACCACATTGGGAGCAAGACAGGGACTAACCTTAAAAAGGGTGCCAAACCGCTCATTGTCATGCATGCGTGTCAAAGGATTACCTTCTGGGCTTACCTGAGGTAAGCAATAGCACCCCATGATGAGATAGGACGCTGTCACTTACGGTATCGTCTCATGGAGGCAACTGACTCTGCCCTTCCCATTGGATCACTATAAAAGACCAGATTTCCCACAGTGAGTTGTCTCAATGTGGACTCGAACTGCAGCCAGAACAGAGCTCCCGGGAAAGACTCACTCTACTGAGCTGTTGGACTACCAGAGCTGAGAAGAATGCCTTTTGTTTTTGTTGCTTTTGTTACTTTTTATGCCATCAAATGCCTATTTTTTTTTAATAATATTAAAAAAACTTCCTTGAATCCTACAAGTGTCCTTCCACCTGTCCACACCATAGACTGCACTAAACTTAAATAGGCCTTATTATAACCACCAATTTACTTAATGCACAAGTATTGGTGTGAAAAAATTTTATAGTTTGTTAAGTATTCTTGGTACAACTTGTAAGAGAATAAACTGTGAACGCTAACATTATTTTTGATTGTGTGTATTTAAACAGGAGTTTAGCAGACAGGTGCCCTTTTGGATAGAAGATAACACATGACAATGACTTAATGCAATGCAAATGTAAAAGTAAATACTAATATATTGTTAGAACTAATAGATTGTATACGATTTAAATTCAGATAATCTAACCAGAATGTGTATGCTGGTAAGAAGATGTGAAATAGGTGTTTGGGACTTTGCTCTCAGCCTGTTGTCATATTTAACTAAAAACAGTTTCACTAAAAAGTAACAAGACCACTAGAAATTATTAGTTGTCCAATTTCAAATTATGCAACTACTGTTTGGTATGAATGAGAGAGAGGGCTTAGGAGATATGCGAGTGAGACAGTTTTGAAGATGGTATGAAACATCATGCTGTCAACGGACAAAAGTAACAGTGCCAACTACAAAATGAAAATAAGCACCAAGAAGTAACAGTGCCACCTACATAATGAACATAAGCACCAATGGGGCCTATTGTTAAGAGGAGAAAAAGGCAGTGAAATGGCATGCACATTACAAGAACACCTTAGCTGGATTAAGAAGAAAAGACTCAATTTACACAGACATCTTTTTTGATTTACAAATGGACATTGATTTGAAGCTATGTTTTATTCTATTATGACTTCCAGTATTATGACTTTCTAGTATATATCTTGTCTCTCTGCAAATAAACATAAGTTTAAATTGAAATAAAATTTGGGTTGTATCTCATTGAAAGCACCTTGTTGTTTGCTGGCATTAGCAACCACTGGAGGGCTGGAGATTCTGGAGGATGAGGGATTGGGACACTTATCCAGGTAATGTAGAACCCTAACACAGGTCATAAGTGTAAAAAGGTTCAGTAATATTTCAGATTAAATCCTTTCAGAGGTAGCAAACTGAGTGCAAATGGTGGTCTGTGATCTGGGCAGGAGCAGGCTACTGGCTTTTGTTAGGGTATTTAGTGTAAAATCCATTCAGAGTGGTCAGTCCCTGTTAGGAACAGGGCAGTGAAAGGAAACTGAGTGTAAGTCTGGTTCCAGCCATTGTCATGGTATTCAGAAGTTCAGATATTGCAGTAGTGAAAAACTGGTAATAAAATCCCAGCAGTGTTCAGCCTGCCACTGTTATGGTACTCAGAGGTTCACTGTTAAATCCTCCCAAGGGTGAAAAACTGAGAACAGATCTCAAAAGTGTAGCCTACCCTTGTTAAAGATTCCACATGTAAGTGTTGTAGAGTGTACAT
Source organism: Erpetoichthys calabaricus (assembly GCF_900747795.2). Lineage (NCBI taxonomy): Eukaryota > Metazoa > Chordata > Cladistia > Polypteriformes > Polypteridae > Erpetoichthys > Erpetoichthys calabaricus. The sequence goes on along the minus strand of NC_041397.2, from coordinate 233,577,700 downwards.
GTAAAACAAGGTGGGTTAATTCAGAAACATTATTTAGGCATTTCCAGGATTAACTTGTCCATCAATGAAAAAGAATCTTATGAGGCTAAAGTGCTTTTCGTGGACACTTTCATGATAAAAAAGAACATATTTTGGAAAACCAGAGCACAGAACCTAAAAGAAAACCCATATAGACACAAGGATGACACTGAATCTCCATGTGGACAATGTCCACAATTTGGTATTCATGAAGCAGCAATGGTGATCACTGCATCACTGTACTGCCCTTGATAGAAATATGAAATTGTCCATCTATAACATAAGCAACTGACATGAGCAGTAGCAGAACAAAAGGCATTTTTCTAAAACATAATAAATATTATAGCATTTAAATATGAAACCAGCTTTGTATAAAGCTCATTTATTCATTGGTGTCTAACAGACAGTTGCATCCCACCTTGCATCTAGAGCTCACAGAGAGGTTCCACATTCCCATGACTCTTTGATGGTCTCGGAGTGGGTTAAGAAAATGAATAGATTGATATGTGTTTGTGCAAAATAAACTTAATTTTTAATCTGCTAATACTGGCACTTTTGTTAAGCCTCAAATTGACACCCTGCTTCATACAGACTGATACTACACAAGCCGTGACTAACCAGCATGGTGCAAATGCTCCTCAGAAAGTAAACCTGAATATTATGAAACATAAGACAAAAGAAACAGAAATAATTGAGAAACTCAGAGGCGCAGGTGCCCATTGTTCGCTCCCTTATATTGTGTACCCTCAGCTGTCCCTATATTTATTCCTTACTCTGTAGCTGTTTAGGGTGAAACAGTTGTCTGAATGCATCCTTGTTACAATTATCCATCCATCCATTTTTCTACACCACCTATCTATTTCAAGGTGGAAGGGAGCTAGTGTCTACTGCAAAGCTATTGGGGTAAAGAGGGATCCAATTATGGAGGCAGCATCAATCTATCACAAAAGCACACACTCACATGCCCCCCCCCCCCCCCCCCCCCTCCGCCCCCTCATTCCAGGTGACAAAACTACCATGCAGGTCTATGGCAACTGCAAATCTCTGGAGGAAAGACCCATACAAACACAGATAGAAACACAAACTCCACCATGGCAGGGTCTGGGCCATGATGTAAACTCACTCTTGAGGCTGTAAAGCTGATGGCCTGATTTGTTGAAATACATATACTATACATTAAAACAAAAATTGAATTTATATGACAAATGAATAGTCAACCTCTATTGCAAGTCATTTTTTCCTTTTTTTATCATAACCATTTTGATAAATATGTGCAACCTTTAATTTGCTAGTTCAGCAGTCTCAAAATGTTTCCATGTTGCTGCTTTCTTTCTTGACCGCAGACCAATTAGAAACAGCCATTAAACTCTCACTCGTTCCTTGATTGAAAATGCCTACCCAAGCAGTCCTCTTGGACAGTGCTGAATAACTGAATACGATAAAAGGTTCACTTGAAGATTCAAGGCCATAGCCATGCCCAAAGTGCACCTTCTAACCTTAAAAGCTTTACGGTATGCACAGGGGCATTGGGCCAGGGGTACAGATATGTGTGCAGCTGTTGTTTTCCATTTGTTGGAAGTGCCAAATAAGGGACTCAGCTCGAGTGTCCCACATATACAACGGCCTGAAAAAAATTAACACCTGATTTACTAGTGCAGTAAATAACCTTTTGCTGTAGTGCAACGTGACATTATTGGATTACAAAGGACTTTTTTACTTTGCTTCAGTCACTGCCATCTCAAGGGGACCCAATAATACTATCTCATGCCAATGCCAGACATCTTAATGAAAAAAAAACATGCAGACAGGCCAATTTTAATTCCAATTTCTAAAGGCCTGCTTTACTAATGTTACTAAGGCTGACTTTGTTAGGAAGGTCCACTCATCTGACAGCTTGTGGTCTTGGAAGCATAAAAGAATACTGCATGTGCATGAGGAGGTGATGTCAATTCAGATGTACAAAAAGAATAAAAAAATCTGTTAAGCCTTTTATGTTCTACAGATATTGCTGAAACGTGTAACTACATATTTGTTTTTTTATTATAAATAACTGTACGTTGACAGTCCATTAAAATTTTAATTTATCTGTGATATTTACAGTCTAATAAATACTGCATCCAGTGTGACCTCCAGGGGACATCACCAAGCACTAAACCCCACAAAGACAGGCCCAGGTGCAAATAAATGTTTTTTTATTCACAATACCTCCTTCAGTTTCCAGTCCACAATACCTCCTAATGTTTCTCCAGTTGAGTTTTGCCCCCTGCCCCCCAACTCTGACTCCCCAGTGCAGATAAGGTGGCATCTTTAATGCCGGACCCAGGAGAAATTCCAGGGTCAAAGCATTGCATATCAAGAGCACCTCTGGGCCAGGTGGAAGCCTCTCAAAGTAGGGACAGCATTCACCTGCAGCTCCCATGGTAGTACCCAGTACCTAAACCCCAGGACAACAGCTCCCAATATGCCCTGCGGGGTTACAAATGGGAGTTCTACTAGAGGGATGCTGCCAACCTGTGTGCAGGTAGAATACATAGCCCAGGGAATCTCTGCCCTTCAATTATGGCCTCCAGATTGGAAAACATACCAGCAACCATTCTGGACAGGATGCCTGTCCATCCACATCCTTTCATTACGGATACCCAGTTGGGTAGGGAATTGAAACCCATTGAGATGCCAGTCCATCCACACCAATGCTTATACCAGCTATGGTGCATCCTAAAACTACATAGAGCAACACAAGACTTCAACTCATCACACTGACCTGCTGTTGTTACTTGTCTCTACTAAACAAGCCAAGAACCCTGAGAGCCTCTAAATGTTTAATCAGCAATGCATTTCATTGACATAATCACACTATGCACAAAAAGAGCAGGTCAAAAATACAAAATAAAAAATATTTATTTTGGTTCACCCAAACTGGTGTTAGTGTTCCTGCTACTCTCCTGGATTTACTATAAATGTTTCAAGAAATGACAGTGGAGCTCTGTTGTAGTTTCTAATTTAGTACTGTGCTTCTGTTTGGAGAAGAATCTTTCATATCGCTACTACACACAAGCCTTCTGTGGCAAATGAGTATGCACATAATGGATGACAGAATTTGAAATTTGTACATCTACCACTTTCAGCATAGCAATGGAGTGGTTGGGGCAGTATTGAACAGCCTGGGTTTGAATCTCACGCTTGGTCATTGACTTGTCATGTCACATTTGCACATTATCCCATTGTTTCTGCAGGCATTTTTCAGTCCGTTTTTTCTTGTATATCCCCAGTGAAGATCAATTGGGAATTTTGGAAGATCAATTGGAAGTTTGGAAAAGTAGTTCCAACAGTGGGCTGGGCTCATTCTTCTCGTGTCCAATGTTGCCATGATAAATTGTGGACATCTGTGCTGCTGAAATGGATTATGAAGGCTTGAGAATGCTGTATTATGACATGCATTAAGTCTTATGAAAGTAGTTATTAAAAAAATTATATTTCAAAGTTCACAACAAATAGCGCTTCCTCATATTTCCATGAATGTGAGTTAGAAAGTGAGCCTGGATACTCTGTGTATGGAAGATTGCTGGTTCTCTCTTTGTTTATGGCACTCTCATTTGCTTGAGCTGTATTTTTGTACTTAAGTTAACCAGTGACTCAAAATATATGCTGTGTAGTGTTGCTGCATGCATGACTATCTTCTCTCAATCTCCTATTGTTGGTTCCTGCCATGTACCAGATGCTGATGTGACAAGCTTCCATTTCACATCACATTGTAATGGAATAAACATATTTGGAAAACTGAGAGCTGAAATGTTCACAACCTGACGCATACATCCTTACTGTAGGTGACTTGTAATCAATAGTGCAATGAAAACCTGTTTGTTTTCCATGCAGTTATCTCTATTCCTTCCAGCAAAATTAACCTCAACCTACATTTAGTTTTTTTTTTTTTTAGAAGTATACACTCCAAGCTGTCAGGTCAATTCAAGCAGACTAGATTGTTACATCCTGTTTAAATAAATGGCCTAATTTTCCATAGAATTAGAGTATGGAGTTGCAGTCAATGTAAGGCATTGTGTTTTGTTTGTTTTTTTTTTTTTATTTTGTCTTCTACAAGATGTCTTCTCAACATTTGTGATTTCCTTATCACAAATCTCAGATGTTGGCTCATTGATGGATTTAACAAACCTTCTTATACCATTATAAGGTCATGTGATTCTGAAGCCATTTCTGACAACTCTGGATATAGACTAGGAAATCCATCTTACTAACCAATGTTTGTAAACCGGATATGGACGCAGGGCGCTGGGCGCTGGGCACATCGAGGCGCACACGCACTGCTGCCTGCCACAGAGCAAAAAAAGAAACGAGAGGATTCAATGTTTGTATTACAGTACAGAAACCCCAGAGGTCCTTGCGAAAGGAGTCATGGCTCAAACCAACTGTGACAATGCACGCGCCTACAACGCGCTTGCAAAAGGAGTCACGGCTCAAAACAAAGAAAACACAGAAACGAGACTACGACCTGTAAACTACACCTGGGGTAAAGCGTGCACGCCAGGTTGTACAGCCACTCGGACGCGACCACCCACACCACCGCATATACCTTCCATGATATGTCTTCACACAGCGGCTTCCCACCGAGGCGCATATTGCGCTGTGGCGCTCGCCCCACAGTCAAACGCAGCGGCTTCCCAGAGTCAGTAGGTGGCCCCCAAACAACACAACCTGTTCAAGCAGTCAGTGTCAGCGAAGGCAACAGACTCACGTCTCCACAAAACGAAACCTCTTTAGTACAGATATGCTTATTGGATTAAATGACATTTCCCCAGACGCACCCGCCCTCCATGATATGTCATCCATCCACATATCGGATGGCACAGAAACTGATTGCCATTCTAGGATTTCCGATTCGCTGGCGAATCGTGGGGTTACTAGTAGTTACTGATGTGAAGCCATTAGGGAAAGCTGGTTTCACTATCACCATTCATTCATGTATTTGTTGTTTCAAACTACAGCATTTTTTATTTATAGTTCTTTAAGTCCATTCCAACTTTATACCCCAAGCAAGTAATCTTAAAACAGTATATGATGTTCTAATAAAGCTAAAAACAATCTACCTGGCACAGTAGTCAAAGTGAGTACTCTCCTCAAAACTGCTAATACATGAGATACTAACTCTCAGCTCATCCATTTTCAAAACTACTTATCCAGTTCATGCTTGCGAGGAGCTACCTAGCCCTGTAGAATTGAGTGCAAGGTAAACAGCAAACTTGAACAGGGTGCCAGCACATCATAAATACCCTCACACAGTGCCAATTTAGAATCTCTCAATCAGCCAGCATACTTGTCTTAGTGATGTGGGAAGGAAAAATGGAGCATGTGGAGGACAACCCATGGATAAACCGGGTGAACATGCAATCTAGCATGCAGTCTCACTTCAGGATGTACTCAGGACTCAGGAGCTGTTAAGCAGCAGGGTTAACTACTCTGAGACTATGTCACCTGAATTCCAACTCGCTATGTCATTAATAACATAACAGTTATTAATGCATGCATGTTACTTTTAAAGTGTTACTTCCAACACCACTGCCAAAATTGTGCTTACACTGTACATTCAGCTCTTCAACATAAATTTAAAGATGTTTTGCAATATTGAGACAGATTATTTCAGCCAGGAAAAGGAATAATGTGAGTGCCTGAGCAGTGGCCTGAGGAAATTTATCTTTGTGGACACATCAACCATTTTCTACCCATGGCTGCTGAAAGCATATGGTAAGTTAACACATGCACAGGCTAACAGACTACAACATTCTTAAGTGTAACCCAGTTAAGGGTTTACATGACCACATAACCGGGTTATTCGGTGAGAAATCTAAGTGTGTCACCCTGATTTCTCAGAGACCAATATCAGAGTTTCTCTAATCAGAGTAAAGGCATATATTGAATTTTTGAAACAGGGTTTCTGTGCATAACTGGGTTATTAAAGCACATGTAAACTCGCTGATTGAGAATGCTACTCTTATAAGTAGTTCCTAAACTAGCAATTGTGTTTTTTCTGAAATTCAGCCAAGTGGAGCTGAACAACAATTGGAAGATCATGCAAAAAGTGTCATCTGATGCCATCATAAAGACCTTGGATGAAAATAACCAGTAATAAAGTTATAAGTGAGGCTTGATTTCTGTTACAGCAAAACTCAGAAATATGCAATGTTATCTTATTTGTCATAAATGCATTTAATTAACTTCCTCCTCAGCATTAGACCGGAGCAGGCTGTAAAAACAGTGCTAAATCCGTTAGTCTCATGTGTCACTTGGGCAATGATATAGACACGTCTCGTGTAACACCCAAGAATTACTTGGGCTGTGAAAGTGCCAAAGGCATTAGTGTCAAGCATTAGGCCCTAGCTTCATAATGGCGTCTTATAAGAAACGCTTCTCATCAGCACTGATGACGAAGTGAATCTGTCTTCAGGCATTGAAATTAAAACGGTCAGTGAAACCAAAAATGATTCTGGTGAATCCAAAAGTGGTGCTCACGTCATTCTCACATGTGCTGTGTTTGCTGTTCATATTATTGTTATTCAATATTATTATTATTTATATCGTTTTTATACTTTTGGTCGGTTTTAGTTTTTTGCTCATTTTACAGTAGACAGATGATATATAATAAAAATGTCATTTTTCAAGCCAAAAAATGCAACGCTTTTTACATGTTTTTTTGGAGAAAAAATGTAATGCTAATGAGTTTAATCACTGTAAGGTAAATAATGGATAGGACTTAAGTGACAAAAGAATGGCAGAAGGCAGGAACAAGTGCATCTTCTTAGCCATAAAAATATCATTATGGAACAAAAGAAAATGTTCACAAGCTGTACATTAGAAATGGATAAAGTTTGATTTCCATGGGGGAAGAGAGAAGTGCTGTTAACACCTAAAAGCATATTCAGGTCAACATACTGTATATCACTTACTTATCTTTTCCCTGAATATTAATAGATAATGCAGCGCTGGTTAACTGTTACTATTTAGTTTCTTTTCAAGCAGCTGACATCATTGTACTCTTGTTAACTTCAGCCTTACCAATGGGGAGGATAATGAAAAACAAACACTCTTTGCAAGCCAGGTTTAGGAACATTTTTACTGTATTTTCCTTTAGCTAACAAACTCAGCTTCCAAAAGGAATAGTAAAAATAGTTTCCACTTTTTCTAAAATTACATTTGATTCTACACATGAAAGTCTTGCATTCAGTGCATTTAGCATGAGTTAGCAAACACTTTGAAATTCTACAGTTTAACTGAATCACTTAAAGTTCTAGAAGCTATGTTTGAATGTGAAATATTTCTTCTCTTGTATGGATATGTTTTAACAAAGTGCATGGGGACTTAATCAAAGTTCCTTATATTGTTTTAGTTAAAATTTGAAGTTCATTAATTCTTTTATATAAAAGGTTGAATGGCCCATTAGCTCACTCCCTTATCGACTTATTGGAGCAGGCCTGAATGTCTAATACTAGGACTTACATTGACTGTAAATCACAGTTTGCTACATAAAGAGAATAGCGATAGTCTGGAATAAACTGGCCCTTCACCTTAGTAAAGCAAATATTTTGTTATTAAACTCAGACAGGCTGGTGAGTGTAACAGTACCCTCTTAAAGCGAATCTTTCTTGTGCTTCATAATTTCTTTAAGGCTAACATTCTAATGAGTGGTATAGTTGTGGGGTGGCTAACACAGCAGCTTCACAGCAACCAGAGAATGTCATATTTCCATGCTTTTCCTTCAGTACTCAAGAACAACAGTTTAGTCAAATTCAGTCTCAAAGAGATGTCAGAGGGGGACACTTTTACATTTTTTTTGTGCACTGGGTGGTTCCATTAAGCACCCACTGTTGGGACTGGGGGTGAGAAGTTAAAAGGCTATCTGTACTTATTAATGGTATTTGCTGTCCTGCAAGGGAATCACTGCTTTGAAGTTTGGCCTTAGAGAATGTTTGTATTTACCTGGCTTGGAAATATTGGTTCCTAATCAGCATATCTGTACTTATTAATGGTATTTGCTGTCCTGCAAGGGAGTCACTGTTTTGAAGTTTGGCCTTAGAAGAATGCCTGTATTTACCTGGCTTGGAAATATTGGTTTCTAATCAGCATGTCTGTACTTATTATTGGTATTTGCTGTCCTGCAAGGGAGTCACTGCTTTGAAGTCTGGCCTTGGTAGAATGTCTCTATTTACCTGGCTTGGAAATATTGGTTCCTAATCAGCATATCTGTACTTATTAATGTTTGGTAACCATACATTTTGTTAACTTGTGTTTTTATTAATTGTTAAACCCAGGCAATTTAGATGTGCCATTGATTAAACTGTTTGTCCAGGACTGACAACAGAGGGGTGAAGTAAATATAAACTGCTGGCCAGCAGAAGGTAAAAAAGGGAGAGTCCACAGGAAACGCTGCCAAGACACTCGAACAGGGCACAGGGGCTCGCAGGAAGACAAGGGTACCTGGCTGGCACAACGTGAGGCACAAGGACGGCAACACTTCCAGGGAGGAAGAGACAGCTCCACAAAGAGACGCCAGATGTGGGTTCAGCGAGAGAGGGAATCTGCATGAAAGGACCCAGTAAAGCTGACAGACGAGAAATGAGGCGTGCCTAGGTCCCAGCAACAAAAGGAGCCCAGAGTGGAAGAAAAAGGGACAACGAAGAGACGCTGACAGGGAGTCAACATTTTGACACAACTTCTGCCGGGGAACAGAGTGCATCCATGAACAATTAAGTGTTGGGGTAACACAGTGCCCAAACTGGACTCTGCATCACTAAAGGTTGTATCCTCCAATTCGTGTTTTTATGGACTTTTAGAGTGTGGACTGTGTATTTTCCTTTTAAAAAAAAGGAAATTAATTCCTGATATGTTTAGGTTCTGTTATGTTCGTTTATCTTTTTAATGTACCTTATATTGTCTTGTACAATAGAACTTACTGTTGCCTTTTTCTGAAATTACTGTTGTGTTTTTCATTGTGTGTTTACTCACCGCCCAATTTAAAGAAACCTGTGTGCTATTATTGGTAAATTTCAGGAGTTCCCAGTCTCTTAATAAAACTGGGTGGCGTAGTCGGATATTTAAGGGTGTCTAAGTTAGATTACCTATAAGTGTGACCAGACACCTGTGACAGAGATGTGTGTCAGATTATTTGGCAAATCTATATTGGTCTGATATGAGTGATTATGTGTGTGTGTGCGTGTGTGTGTGCGTGTATGTGTGTGTGCTACACAGCCTGCAATAGACTGGCATCCCATCTAAGGCTGTTTCCCAATTTGTATCGAATGCTGCCAGAATAGATTCCCAATAGAATCCCACAACACTGTAATGGAATAATAATTGATAAATTTACATCAGAGATTTGTGATAGGAAAGTTGTTTACGTGAGAGCTTAAATGTACTAATGAGAACAAGTCATCTTGTAGAAGTAGAAAAATGTAAAAAAAAGAAACTAATGCTATAAAAGCAGCAGTAGCATGCAACAGAAAAAAATCAGGCAGACAACTCAAGTTAATACATGGCTGAGCTTTTCTTTGAAGACCTTCAGAATGACAGGGGCACAGTTTTGGTAAATGTGGTGGCAGGTGTAAAAAAAAGACAGTGGGAGCAATGGTCATGTACTGTATTTGGCAAATTGAGAAAATAAAACAAAGTGACATATCAAACACCCAAAGGTCACATATCATGCATGTGCTTGTTCATTCCTCCTCTTTGTACAGCCTCTTGCTCACTGAAAGTAGTTTATCATGCTTCAAATAGATTTTTTTTCCTTTCATATTTTACATAGAATTTGAAGAGTCAACTATTTGACTTACACAGAAATACTCACGAAACTACAACATACCATTGATCTCATTTATAATCAAAATATTCTGACACAATGGTTATCATTTTAATACAGTACATACATACATGTACATTACCTTCAGCAATACATCCACTGCCAAGAGATTCTACTTTGAGGATGAATGTATTGACTGTCACAGAATTTGGAACTGTTTCAGTCAGACAAAGAAATGTTATGGTAAGATTCTGGAGTGTGCTGGTGAGATTTCTGGCCACTATGCAAAAAAAAAGACATAGCACTTCTAACAGGTGTGCAGAAAACAACAACCAACTACAACAAATAGAAACAGTGCTATGGACACCAACAGCAGATGAAGCAGCACTGCAGACTCCACTGTGCTGAAAAGAGAACTCAGCGATTCCTATGGAGGCCTAGATTATGATCCACTCCAGTGCTGTAGCAACAAAGAGCAGCGGGACAAGCATATCTGGACCTGCTTTCAAAAAAAAAATCTGACCTTGTCAGCAACAGCCTTTCCTTGTGGACGAACACATTCTTTCAAGGTCCAGATGGGTGATCAATAACAAAGTTGTCATAATAAACCATTTTCTTAAATAAAGGTTATACAGTAATCCCTCCTCCATCGCGGGGGTTGCGTTCCAGAGCCACCCGCGAAATAAGAAAATCTGCGAAGTAGAAACCATATGTTTATATGGTTATTTTTATACTGTCATGCTTGGGTCACAAATTTGCGCAGAAACACAGGAGGTTGTAGAGAGACAGGAATGTTATTCAAACACTGCAAACAAACATTTGTCTCTTTTTCAAAAGTTTAAACTGTGCTCCATGACAAGACAGAGATGACAGTTCCGTCTCACAATTAAAACAATGCAAACATATCTTCCTCTTCAAAGGAGTCAGGAGCAGAGACTGTCATAAAGGCAGAGGAAAATCAATAGGGCTGTTTGGCTTTTAAGTATGCGAAGCACCGCGGCACAAAGCTGTTGAAGGCGGCAGCTCACACCCCCTCCGTCAAAAGCACAGAAAGACAGAGAGAGACAGAGAAAAACAAGCAAGCAAAAATCAATACGTGCCCTTCGAGCTTTTAAGTATGCGAAGCACCGTGCAGCATGTCGTTACAGGAAGCAGCTGCACAAAAGATAGCAACGTGAAGATAATCTTTCAGCATTTTTAGACGAGCGTCCGTATCGTCTAGGTGTGCGAACAGCCCCCCTGCTCAATCCCCCTACGTCAGGATCAGAGAAAGTCAGCGCAAGAGAAAGAGAAAAGTAAGCTGGGTAGCTTCTCAGCCATCTGCCAATAGCGTCCCTTGTATGAAATCAACTGGGCAAACCAACTGAGGAAGCATGTACCAGAAATTAAAAGACCCATTGTCCGCAGAAACCCGCGAAGCAGCGAAAAATCCGCGATATATATTTAAATATGCTTACATATAGAATCCGCGATGGAGTGAAGCCGCGAAAGGCGAAGCGCGATATAACGAGGGATTACTGTAGTTCTCCAGTCTGTCTTGACTCATTTTCCAGTTACATAAGCACAATCCCGGTCACTAACACATTTACTGTGTTTCTCTGTTCATTATCAAAGTAAGCACAAATTCTACTTGATTAATTTAATATTTAATAATTCAGACTCCCTGAACCTGAAATCTACCTATTGCTTGTGTTGTTAGACATAACAATAACTGAAATCGTCAGTCTTTAGTTTTTCTTATACGCATGAAACAAGATGTACATTTACATTTGATATATCTTTATCAATAATAATATTAATAATAATAACAGTGACAATAATGATAAGAGACAAACAGTGAATGTTTATGAAAAGAGAGTATTATGGTGAGCAATGATTCATATTGCTAAAGTTATTTTTTGCAGCATTATGCTGAAATCTGGCATTTGCAATTTATAGTTCTACTACCCTGCACTAAGTAACCTCCAGGACAAACATTTAAAATTTATTGATGATCCACAATTATTGATTTTTGCTTGATATGTCAAGTTTTTGAAACCCAGTAGTGACATACGCAGTTCAAATGAAACCTCAGTATAGGGTTTGAAGCTCAATGAATGTGGTTCGAAGCCCTAGGGTGACATGCACTAAACTACCATGAGCAGTTCAAATGAAGCTCAATGAAGATGGTTCAAAGAACAAAGCAGACATGCACAATTCAAATAAAACATCAAGTGTGTGACAAAGCACTAAGCTGGCATGGGCGGTTCAAATGTAACTCAACGAATGCAGTGTAAAACACTAAGCTGACATGCGCAATTCAAATGAAATACCAAGGCTTACTTAGTTCTTAACTCAACATGGAAATGCACACGTGTGCCTCTTAAATTATATACTGAAATGCCAACATTTATGGTTTCCATTTTAAAGAGACATCATTTTTAATTTTTCCCATTGTTATGCAAGATAATTTCTCAGTGTCATGCATTATATTCATCACTACTCATGAATCCCATGCTAAATACACATACTGTATATGTAAAAGGAAACTTTTATTGAACTGAGTATAACAAGGAAGTTGTGAATTTGTGTGGACTATGCTGTAGTGGTAGGGTGTTGTACCATGATAGCCATTGTGGATCCAATTAGAAGTCTAACAAAATGACACCTTTTATTGGCTAACTAAAAAGATTACAATATTTAAGCTTTCGAGGCAAGTCAGGCCCTTTCTTCAGGCAGTTTGTAATACAAAACTGGAGTTCCCTGTGTTTATATAGACATTAGGACAGAGACAGCATTGAAAAACATCTAAGTGGGTCACCTTCATTGTAAAAAATTAACAGATCTTTCTAGCCTAAGATTCATTTAGCTGCTGAATTTTAGAAGTAGAGGAGAACAATGTATAGTCAAGATCTTTTGATAACTGTCCAACAAAGTCTTTTGAAGATTTTGATGAGTTTTCCATACAATGTCGATCTGTAGTTAAGCTGTCTGGGTCACTCAGAGAGGTGTAAACAGTCCTCACATCTGGTCATGAAACTCTTTGTCTCTATTTAAACCATTTCGTAATGTTTTATATTTTAGCATCAGTTTAACTTCCCATTCCTTTCGCTCTTGTTGTGTCTTGAAGTTTCCCATAAACACTGTGATTTTAAAATCCTTCTCACAGAGTCCATTACTGCTGAAATGAAATGATTTTCTACAGGAACATCCCTGTTGCCATGCTTAATGTGAAATGTGTGTAAATTCATTCTTTGGTGCAGGGTTTGTCCAGTTTCTCTCGCACAAAGTGCGGTGTTGGGATATTTAATGTACATAATTAGGTAAAACACATTGGATGGTCTGAAGGAAAATGATCCCTTTATGAGGTTTTCTTGTTGGCAGTATGGTATAACTACACAATGTGTATTATGATAAGACACTATATGAGCGCCGACCTGACACAGACTGACAACGGAGGCACACGTAATAAAACAAATAATTATTTATTTTCTTTGTCTGTGGGCTACGTCTTCCCCATACCCACAGACACAACACAGTCCCCACAAACACAAAGCACAAACACAAATCTTCTTTCAAAGAATCCTCCACTCCTGCCTGGCAGCTTTGTCTCCCTCCTCCTGACTCTGGCTCCTTGAGTGGTGACTACTGGCTCCTTTTATAAGGCACCCGGAAGTGCTCCAGGTGCTTGATTGCCTTTTCCGGCTGCATTTCCAGGTGTGGTGAAAACACTGCCCATAAGGGGTTCAGCAGCTCCTGCTGCAGCACCCTCTGGTGGCACCTGTGGATCCCAACAGAGCTGCACCAAACTCCAACTCCCATGAAGCCCTGCAGGAGGCACCGTTGCAACCCAGTGGGGTTGCCATCTAGCGTCCTGGGAAAGGAATTGGGTAGCCCATGCTTGCTCCCCCAGAACATATACAGAAGGGGCGTCCTGGCTGGGCATGGGCCCCGGCCATCCACCACAGTATTATAAATGTATTGTTTTGTGACTTTGAGAGTGCCTACTGTTACAAATGCATTCTGTCCTAAATGGCAGCTCATAAGTTTTTTGGTATTTCCTAAAGGCAAATGTTTCTCAGTTTGTTTTTTCATATATTTTGAAACTGTTTTAACTTAATCTAAAATACATGATTTTTATAGATATTACCCCTGTTCATTGCTTGTATAAATATGAAACATTTAGTGAGAATAAGTGTATAGAAGTTATAGTGTTGTTTTTTTTATTAATCAATAAAAATCATTGTCTGAAATATTATGTTACTAGACAAAGAGCCCGTTTCGACAATGTAAGATGAAATGGGCACAAGTTTGTGTCAGCAGTGTATGAAGACCAAATGATAAGTAACGAAGAAGTTGTTTTGTAATGATTGTAGTCCGCTTTACTCATTACTGTACAGGCTTGTACTGTTAGTTGATGAATTTTCCAGGCCTATAGTATAATATTGAATGATGAATGTTCCAGTACAATATGGAATAGTAATAAGTATAAGCACCACAAACCTGATATAGGTGTATTGAATGAATGCGTAATTGAATAAGAATGCGTAATTAGGTCTTGAGCTGTAGTCGAAATCTGCCTTTCAGGCCTCTAGAGCTTTAATCGAAGTCACCTTTCTCTTTGAATTTTTGCGGCCGTAAATCCGCCGCCTTCCGTGATGTTGGGGTTGGATGTCGGTCTCGTAAGGTTTTTCAGGCAGCTGCGCAGAAGGCAACTGTGCATTCGGCTTCGGATATGAGCAGAAGGTGACTGCGCATTCGGCTTCGGACAGACGTGAGTGAGTGAGTGAGTGAGTGAGGAGGCAGGCGAATTATGTATTAAGATATAGATACTGTATGCTTTGGCAAAGGATTGTTTCAATGTACAGTTGATTTATAACACAAACAAAGGTGTACATTGCCAGTATTCTCCATTACATTTGGTCACATTGTAATGCATATCAGTGTGGCTATAGTAGGCTGATAGGCCCAAGTAATGTGAGACAAGGTACCTCCTCACAATGATGCCTAGGGTTCTTTTAATAAATAGACCCATCTTTTATTTTTTCTCATTTTTGTCACTTTACTGTTATCTTTAATAATTAACACGTTTGTAAAGAAAATATGTGTCTTTTTTATGTGTATGACAGAAAGGCCAATAAAGCATTGAATGAATCTTACAGTGTTGACAATCGGAAAAAAGAGACAGCAGGTGACTACCTTGGGGAAGATGATTGGAAAAAGGCACTTAAATGTGTCAGTGACTGAGGCTGTGCTTGTCTGACTGGACGATGGTTAAGAATGCAAAAAGGAAAACACCTGTCTTTCATTAACTCTCTTTGAATAAAGGATTTATTCTGCTGTGCTGGAGTTAGGATGGCATCTTATTTACTGATCCAACTCAGTGCCTTGAAAATAATGTCAAAGAGTTGCAGCACCAGTAAAGAGAGGTTCGGAAACACAGTTACAACAGAAAGGCACTGAAGGTACACGTAGGGCAAGAGATAGAAAATATTTTTTAATGATCATACTACATGTCTTTGACAGGAAGCATGGCAAGTTCTGATATAAATTACAACATCCTGTTCTCTTGTGCTGTTGATCATCACTTTTATTGTGCTGTAACAGGATTAATTTCAGTGGTCTGCTTTGGTGATGTTGAACTTAGTGTTACTAACCTGTCCTATCTGAATACTGTTTTAGAGAATTTCCTTTAACTCTCTTCTTATCACTCACCAATAGTGATAATCATACAAAACACAACCTAAAGAGGCTAAATGTTTAAGCTGTATCCTGATTTCATAGCTACAGTAGGTCCTGATTTCATATCTAAAGAGATACTGTATAAATTCATAAAAACTAGACCTGCACCTTGGGCATAGGCTGACAGTGGATAGACTTTGAAAGGGAATGAGTAACAGACTTAAGTTTGAAATTATTCAGCAAACTGGTCTTGCAAGTGCAGTGCACAATGAAGGTACTCTTGCACAGCACAATTGGAAAATTCAAGCAAGTACCACCAGGTACTTAGGGATTTCTGTCCGCTTGAAGTGAAGTGTTCATCTACTTAAACAGTGGCACGAAAGGGGGTCTTGAGAAACCCAGGAGGTCTGAATTTAGAGCTAAGAAACAACTGACTGTCTTACAAGGTAGCCACATCCCTACAAACAAGGTTTGCTCTTTATGGTTCGCTGCTGTTCGTGGCTTTACAGCACTGTCTGCTTTCATTTCTTATTGGTGCATTACAGTATAAATATTTTCAAAGCAAAATTTTGATTTTATACTGCCCACTCTTAATGTTGCCAAATAAAATAATGATTGAAATGCTTTTTCCTCCTCACCCACATTTAATAATCTGCATATTTCCAGAAACAGAATTTCAAATACTGTAAACAATTTTATTTTATAAGGTGCACCATGAGGTATATTTTTAAAAATAGAGGTGTAAATAGCATATAAAGATTTTCGCAACTTGCTTGTTTTGGAAAGCCAATAAGAAAATGAATGTATCAATCAAATACTCAATCACTGAGTTTCTACTGCATGAATATTAAATCAGACACATGCTCATCATAAAGGATAAAAAATGCAAATGTAGGAAAGCTACTTTTTGCCATTATCAAAAATTGACATTTCATCTAAGCATCCATAAAGCTCCACTTTCCTTGGCCTAGATTTCTAAAAACTTGCATTTAATTATACAGTAGTTGCATGTTGATGAGTACATTAAAAGGCAATTGATGATACAGAGGATCAGTAATAATATTGCCCATTAAAATCCCCAGCATTGTATAATTCTTACTTATAATTGATTTTGGCACACTTTTAAAAACTACCCTGTATTTTGTTGACATAATATTAACAATTAGATATATTTAACACTGCTGTCCATTAGTGTCACTGCGTCTACAACCCTCTAAAGGTGGAGGATGCTTTTCTGTCACAGTTGTACATTATGAAAATTTTGCTATTATGTATTTTGTTACCTGACATGGGGTTTTATTTAATATCTGAAGAAGGTAAAGATATATGCATTCATTTGATGAACATTCAAGGACTCCAAATCCACTGCAAACGTACTACCATTCTGAGGTTACCTTGTGTCTCAAGAGTACTGCACACTGGGTGGAACTGTAAATTCTAGATATAAGCTCAGTTATAGATATTTCTTCTGTCAGTAAATATGTAATCAAAGTAAGTAATCAAACAATCTATTGCTGTTTTTCATTAATTTACTAGAGGGCCCCCTGCTCGCTTTGTTCGCCAACCCCCCTGGCCTGTACTCGTGCCAGCCACTTTGCATCTTTGCCACTCGCATATGTGGATTTCACTGTCTCAAACAACAAATCTTTTAAAACACTAAAACACTATTTTTCCCTGATGGCAGTACGAATTAGACGATCTACAAGTCTCTGACTTAATTAAAGTTTAAATCAGAACAATATATTTGATCTTATTTTCACTGTTCCCATAATGATTTCCATTTGTTTGTGCTAATGTGATCTTTACTATCATTTTTTTGAGACTTTAGAATTTTAGTACTTTCATTATCTCTAACCTGCTCTGCATGTGTATCACGCCAATGTTTTTGAATTCTTTATGACGTTCTACTTTGTCATCTACTTTTTGTCTTTTATTTCCCGGGCAGTCCCGGGCCAGGTTAAATCTCTTGGCACAAAGTCTTGTCTCACGAGATGTGAAAGTATCTCTCTGAAAAAATCAAGTCTTGTCCCAAGCTATAAAGTCTCCTCTCGTCATTTATTTATTCCAAGATACTAATCCCACAGATTCATCTTAATGCAACTACTTTGGTCATTTACAGAGGTGGTTGCCCACAGCAACTGTGTTCTAGTTTTATTACCTACAAGTCTAATTTTTAAGTCATTGAACTGAAATTTGCTCTGTAATATAGAGTGATGTCCAAGATACTCAACAAATGCCTGTCCTGATTAATTCTTCTTTTTTTTGGATTAGGATTTTCTTGCATTCTCCACCAAAGCCATTTTAATTATTGTAGAATTGAAATTTCAGGCCAGCTGGCAAATGTGTGTGTCGTGTAACATGCATGCTGTATTGGGAACCCAGCTTGTGCATGCTTTATTTGAAGTTTTGAGCCTTTTTTGTATTTTTGACTTTAGCATTTTGAAACATTGAACCGCCACCTTATCGTGGTGGAGGGGTTTGCGTGTCCCAATGATCCTAGGAGCTCTGTTGTCCGGGGCTTTATGCTCCTGGTAGGGCCACCCAAGGCAAACTGGTCCTAGGAGAGGGATGAGACAAAGTGCGGTTCAACATAACCTCCTATGATGAATAAAAAATTTGGACGGCGTTTTCCCTCGCCCGGACGCGGGTCACCGGGGCCCCCCTCTGGAGCCAGGCCTGGAGGTGGGGCTCGATGGCGAGCGCCTGGAGTGACTGAAAGAACGAGATCACGAATACAAGCGGCTGAAATGAGTTTCCTCTGCAGGGTGTCTGGGCTCTCCCTTAAAGACAGGGTGAAAAGCTCAGTCATCCGGGAGGGGCTCAGAATAGAGCCGCTGCTCCTCCGCATTGAGAGGAGTCAGATGAGGTGGCTCGGGCATCTGATCAGGATGCCTCCTGGACGCCTCCCTGGTGAGGTGTTCCGGGCACGTCCAACCAGGAGGAGGCCCCGGGGAAGACCCAGGACACGCTGGAGGGACTATGTGTCCTGGCTGGCCTGGGAACACCTCGGGATTCTCCCAGAAGAGCTAGAAGAAGTGGCCAGGGAGAGGGAAGTCTGGGTATCTCTGCTCAAGCTGCTGCTCCCGCAACCTGACCTTGGATAAGCGGAAGAGGATGGATGGATTGATGGCATTTTGAAAATTTACTCGGGCTGGCTTTCTTTTTTTAAGTCTTTTCTTTTTGATTGCTTTTGTCTTTCTTCCCTCATCTTCTTATCAATTTTTATTTGTCCTTTAAAGGACGACTGTATTTTTTTTGTACTATGAAGTGTAATACAGTAATGTCCACATGCTCATTCTGTACAGACTGCACAAGGTGGCAGCGGTCCTGAGTGAACTGGAATCAGGAGATGTTGGCAAGTCAACAATTTCAAGCCAATAGTCAGAACCAGAAATACAGAAAGTTAAGCAAGTAGTGCTCAGGAATTGTCTCAAAAATTGTAGTCAGGAAGTGGTGCAGGTAAGTTTGATAGCCAAAAATAAAAGGAACATGTAGCCAGGGCCAAATCCTATATTGTAGTCATGAATTCAAAAACATCAAAAAATGAATGCAAATGTCTTTTGGGAGAATCTAAAATATTGGACAGCCAGGACCTGTAAGGTTTGATCTTTGTATCTTTAGCTCTATTTCAATTGTATTGCTCAGCCAAACCAAACCGTTTCATGATATAGTGTTGCTGCCTCACAGTCCCAAAACAGTGAGTTTCAATTCTGACCAAGTCACTGCCTTGACAGAGTATACATCTGCCTTGGGGTTTTCCCTGCTTTTCGTCTACAACCCAAAGACTTGCAGATTAGTTTAAGTGTGCCATGAATAGACTTGCACTCTATTTCTCTTGGGCCAGAAATAAAGAATGAACTAAATATGAAAAAATGAATGATAGTACAACTTGTGAACGTGTAAAAAAATGTCTTTCTAGATTCAGAAGCCTTACATTAAACAAAAGCTTAAATACTAAGTTCCATGTAATCCTAAATTTGAATTAAATACAGTATGTTCATAAAATAGATGAATGGATGAATATTTGTAATCATGCTGCTTTTATGTATTATCTCCTGTGTTTATGTGCCCAAGGTTTATCAAGTCATCTGGTTGTTTTAAATTGTATTTGTGTGTGTTTTGTAAAGTGCCCAAAGGTAAAGGTTTCTGAGAAATGTGCTATAACAATAGTGATCTTTGAGTCAGAATCTGAAAGGACTATTCTGCAGTGCTGACTTTGTAAAAGCTAGCTCCTGTGTATTAGTAAATATGAATAACATGAATAACAAGTGGTTTATTGTTTGTTAACTATAGTTAACTTAGACAATTGAAACCACAACATCAAATATTGTGCTATGAATTAATTTCCAATGCAGGAGAAAAATATACATTTTTAGTCAATGTGCACTGTGGAAGAATAATTTTAGGGTAACATAGCATCCATCTTAAAGAAATAGCATAAAGGGTTAGTAAATATGGGAAACCAAATAAAGGTCAAGTGAACAACAAAATGTACACTGAAATATAAGATACTGAGATGGTCAAGTAAATAAAGAATGTACCAGAAGAAAGGTTGATGTAATATACAAAATGTACTGAAGGATGACTAAGAGATGACTAAGAAATCAGCAGATGTCCTATAAATGAGAATGGACAGTTGTTATATGCACAGAAATTTCAAGGGTGGTGTCTCATCTCAAAAGGTATAAGAAGAACCAGAATATAATATAATAGACTTTTATTTTATATAAATCATTTGGGTGTAAACCAATGAACCAACCAGAGTAAAAATGTAGGCATTAATTGACACTGTATGTAAATTCAACAGTTTATAAAATGAACCTCTATTCTTTGTTTCTCTGACCATTCTGATCATTCAGACCATGCTGTAATGGACTGCTTTTAAAGAATGTTCCTTCCAAGGCATTTTGCCGAGGAGATACAATGAACAGCTTTTCTCCTGCCCTATTACTGAATTGTCCTGTTAGAGGACGTTTCTTTCTTTAATAAGATGTTAAATTTCAATCACATTTTGGTGCCCAACATGGGGTAATCCGTACCCCAGAGGGAACTCCCAGCAGAATCTCAAAAGATGTGAAGCAGACGATGCAAAATTGGAACAGGCTTGTTCCCATCTGTGCGGGACTCCTCTCCGGAGGATGCAATCGTCGGACCTGAAACGATACGAGAGGAGGTATGTTCATTCGTTCTTTTGGGGATAAAGTGCTTGGTTAGACATCAATGCCGTTAGAACAGGAGTGTTTTGCATTTTGAGTTAGGGTTAGTTTTTAGTGTTGTTGTGTTAAGAGAATGTAGAAAGAATTAAATGAGTGCCTTTTGCCCCCTAGAGAGAGCATATGTCATCCCAGGGACTCACCGGGAAGCATCGGAGATTGCAGATGAGTAAAGAATCATGCCGAGATCACCCCTCGTTGCGTGGCAGATTGTTTTAGGTTGCCGTCCAGAGGAAGTGATCCACTATTGTCTGGGGGAGTTGCCCAGATCTCTCACTGGGTTTGGCAATAGGTCTCAGTAGACAGTAATGGATAGAGAAGTCCTGGGTTCAAGTCCCCGGCACGTAACAAAGGGGACAGCGTTCCCCGCCTCAGTAAAAAAGAAAGGAGGTTAAAGTCCTCCCTGAGGTAATAAGGTTGCAACCAGTGGGAGATAGAGTCCCACAGGAAGATAGGGCTAAAGGTAGAATTAGGTAAATGTATAATAACTGAAGAGTAATCAATTTATGCTACGCAGTATGTAGAAAATGTTAACTAGTAAGAACAAGGAATATGGAAGGTTTATGTAGAGTTTGTATGTTCTGTGAAGGTAAATGAGTACATATTTTTGTTTTGTTTCGTGCCATGCATAGTGTGTGTAAGAATATAAGATGTCTTGATGCGCAGCGCATTTAAAGAAATGTGTGCATGGGATGACGTGTTGAAAGAATTGTTACGTGTGTCTAAAAATGTTGTTCTGTACCTAAGAAATGTGTGAATGGGACATATTTGTACAGTGGAACCTCGGGTCACGAACATCTCGGACCACGTACAAATTGGGTTACGACCAAAAAGTTTGCCAAACTTTTGCATGTGTTCACGACCACACACTCAGGTGACAAACAAGCCAGTTTCCCATCTGGTTTGTACGCGCAGATGATTTCCACACGTGTTCAGTCTCTCCCTGTGCATTCCTTGTGCAGCGAGAGAGAGAGAGCAAGCGAGCGAGAGAGAGAGTGTGAGAGAGAGAGCGCGAGAGAGAGAGAGAGCGAGACAGCGAGACAGAGAGGGCTGGCTGCGTAAGGCCGAGAAGGCAGTTAAACAATGCACTGGGCTTGTTTTTAAAGAGACTGTATTTAATGAAGACTTTTTTATATTGGATTTTAACCTCTGCTTCACTTCTGTTTTCAGCGATCGGTTCGTAGTGTTACCTTTCTTGGTTGTTTATTAAATTACGGATTTTTCAAATGTTCATGTTTTTCCCTTTGCTTAAAACTCTTAAAAAAAGTGTTTACAGCGATCGGTTCGTAGCATGCATTGTTGCAATGTTACCTTTCTTGGTTGTTTATTAAATTACAGATTTTTCAAATGTTCATGTTTTTCCCTTTACAGCAAGCAGTTCGTAAGGCTATAGCGTGAACTCTTGCAATGTTACTTTTCTCTGTTCAAGGTTTTCTCAATGTTGAAATTCAATGTTTTTACATTTAGTTTACTATTACGCTGTGCATTCTATGGTATAATTAACTATTTTTGTGCTTAAAAATCTTTAAAAAAATATATTTACATACAGTTCGTACAGTCTGGAATGGATTAATTGTATTTACATACAATCCTATGGGGGAAATTACTTTGGGTCACAACCAAATCAGCTTACGACCAGAGTTTTGGAATGAATTACGGTCGTGACCCGAGGTTCCACTGTACTTGTATTAAACTGAATGTTTAAAGTAAAATATATTGTGCACACAAATTTAGAAATATCTGATAAAGTTCCAGAACTCTGAGTTAATTTGGGTTAAAATGTGAGTTTTGAAAATGTGTAATACTAGGGGGGCTCTGCCCCCTGTTTGCTTTGCTCGCCAACCCCCGTGTTTGGTTTACCGGATATACAATACAATACAATTTTTTTTTTGTATAGCCCAAAATCACACAAGAAGTGCCACAATGGGCTTTAACAGGCCCTGCCTCTTGACAGCCCCCCATCCTTGACCCCCTAAGAAGATCAGAAAAACCTCCAAAAAAAAACACTTGTAGGGAAAAAATGGAGGAAACCTTGGGAAAGGCAGTTCAAAGAGAGACCCATTTCCAGGTAGGTTGGGCATGCAGTGGGTGTCAAAAAGAAGGGGGTCAATACAATACAGTACAATACATAGAACAGAATAAATCCTCAATACAGTATAAAAATAAACATTCTAGAAGTACGGAGTAGAATTTCACATTAGATGATATCACATAATATGATTCGGATTTGTTTTAAGTCCTGGAGACCTCATTCATCAAGCTGCCTCCCCCATTTTGCCATTCCACATCTGAAGTAGTCCGATGAAAGGAACCCCTCATTCCCACGTCCCCATTCATCAGGGATGACTTTACCTTAGGCAGGCAATCTACAATTTAAATAGATTGTTATTTTCTTGGGAAATGTTACATATGCATTATTTTCACTTTTACTTTAAAAACCTCTGTAAAAACAATACTTGTTTATTTCCTGCCCCGCGCGTGGTTACATCTCTTTCTTGCCAGACGTATAATGCTGCTCATGTTGTGAAGGGTGGTGTCGCTGAATGTACACTAAGGATATGCCTTTGGATCATCTGCTGTCTTTTTGCTGCTTGCTAGCTGCCTCTTCTGCTTGTCGCATGTCATTGATTTAAGAGCTCCGAGCACATGATGCTTGCCTGCCAAAAGCAATCCAACAACTGCTAGATTAGAGGTCTGTTGACTTGTTTTAAATGATGGCTCACTGCCTGGTCTCGCGTGACGTTGTAAAAGCAAAGCAATACCTGTCTTTTATTTCTGGCCCCGGGCGTGGTTGAATTCTTTCTTGCAGGATGTATAACGCTGCTCGCGTTCGGGGGGTGGGGGGGGGAATTTAAGCTGCTGTCGCGCTGCCCTTTGATCTTTTTAAAGCCTGCACAGCCGCTGCCCTTTTTGCTACGGCCCTGGGACAATCTCTTGGCACCAAGTCTCATGTTTATGGTCCCCGCGAGACGCACCGTGGCAAGTCTCCTTGGTCTCCTGGGTCTTTAAAATGTCTTCCAAGATGATCATGTATCGTAGCCTTGCATTTGCTTTCCAGGACAGGATTTCTTTTTATAATAGAGAGATTTGATAAAATGAAAATATCTCCACTTTGCTTATAAAAATGTTTATATGTATAAAACATCTTTCCTTCAGACCCTGATCAAGTCTTAGGGAAAAATGCTCTTTCACTGCACAACAAAGTTTTTGCTTCTTGAACACTGTTGGATGTGTCTTATAGATTTTTGGGTGCTGATCACGAATATCACATCAAAATTTACCCATCACGTACCATTTCAGTTTTGTCATAATTTTTCTTATATTTGTATCCAAACATTTTCGCTCCCGTAAGTGACTTAACAATGGTTTCTGCAGCCTGTGCATGTCCAGGCATGGAATCAGGCCAGGTTGGAAGCCGTTCTGTGGAAGTTGACATCCTGGGCATGCCTGAGCAAGTCTGAACGAGCTTGACGCTGTCTCAGCATGCTATAAAGGTGGCTTGCATACACCAAACCTGCTCATTTGGTTAATATAGATAGTCAGTGTGTATGTATAGTATCAGTGTAGTAAAGTATAGTATCTGTAGCAATATATAACAGTAAGTAAGCTTGATGCTATAGACGTTCTAGTGTCAGGTGATATGTCTCGTCAATGTCGTAACAGCCGCGATACATTCTGCTATATCTGTGGCGAATATACACTTACGCCTCAGAGACGTTGGATGACTGCTCTTATGAAGAAAGCTTATCATCTGTATTTTGAAATTGGTGATCAAGATAAGGAATGGGTGCCTCACATTTGCTGTGCGACATGTGCTGTCAGTCTGAGAGCCTGGCTCAGAGGAGCTCGAAAGACAATGCCGTTTGCTGTTCCGATGATATGGCGAGTACAGAAAGACCATGTGACGGACTGTTACTTCTGTTTGATTAATGTGTCTGGTTTCTCTGCCAAAAACAAGAAGTCAATTGAATATCCTAATCTGCCTTCAGCAATGAGACCCGTGCCACATGCCGACAGTCTTCCAATTCCGAAACCACCAAAGGACTGGACCTTAGACGAACCAGATGAAGAAACTGCAATGCAGGGTACTGACAGTGACATTGACCCAGATTTTAAACCGTGCTCATCAGGTGATCCACATCTGAAAACACAGTTTAAATTGAATGATTTGGTCAGAGTTTGGGTCTGTCAAAAACAAAAGCTGAGCTGCTGGGTTTGAGTCTGCAGGAATGGTGTTTGCTGTCACCAGGTACGAAAATTTCTGTGTTTTTCGAGGCCGACATCATGATATAACCAAATTTTTTGCACAAGTTGACAGTCTCTGTTTCTGTTGTGACACTGAAGGATTGTTCTCGGCCTTGGGTTGTGATCACAACCCGGAAGAGTGGCATCCCTTCATTGATTCGTCAATGTTAAGCCTGAAAGCTGTTCTGCTACACAATGGCAATGTTTATCCTTCAGTACCTGTTGGCTATGCAGCACACATGAAAGAAACATATGAGAATATGGAACTGGTGTTGAAGCACGTCCAGTATAGCAGGTACAACTGGAATATCTGTGGAGATCTTAAAGTTGTTGCTCTGTTACTAGGACTGCAGCTCTGCTATTCAAATTACTGTTGTTTCATCTGTGAATGGGACAGCTGTGCTAAAGAGTCACACTATTTTCGGCAGAAATGGCCACTCCATAAAAAGTTAGTTCCAGGACAGAAAAATGTGGCACGTGAATCCCTTGTTGACCCGGCAAAGATATTTTTGCCTCCTCTTCACATAAAACTGAGACTCATGAAGAATTTCGTCACGCACTGAACAAGGAAGGCAAATGTTTTCGTTATTTAAGACAGATGTTCCCAAGAATAACTGACACCAAGATCAAAGAGGGCATTTTTGTTGGCCCCCAAATCAGACATGTTATGAGTGGCAAGCAGTTTGAAGATCTATTAGTTGGGCCAGAAAAAATTGCCTGGAAAGCCTTCAAAGACATTGTTGACAATTTTCTGGGCAATTACAGAGCCCCAAAGTACATTCAGCTGGTAGACAAACTTCTCAAAGCATACAAGAGAATGAAGTGCAACATGTCACTCAAGATTCATTTCCTCCACTCACACTTGGACTTCTTCTCCGCAAATCTCGGTGCTGTCAGTGACGAACACGGTGAAAGGTTTCACCAGGACATTGCTACGATGGAGAAACGATACCAGGGCAACTGCAATCCGTCAATGCTTGCTGACTACTGTTTGACACTGCAACTTGATGCACCAGACATTGAATACAAAAGAAAATCAGGAGCAAAACACTTTTAATTCTGTTGAATTTAATAGCTTATGTGAAACATAAACGTGACTAAATACGTTGTCAGTAAACATATAAATGTCTATTTCTCAGAGTTCCTACGTGATGCAGTAAAATTAAAACTATATTTGTGCATACCCAGTAGGTACCTGTCACAATCAGCAAAAACTTTTCAGGAAGCAAGACCTTTCAAAAAAATTGTGCAGTGAATTATAAAATATAAAGGAGACAATTTTTTTCAAGGATAAAATGCTCCTGGTATATGTGTGTGTGTGTGTGAAGATATGGACATTGTTTTAAATGCTTTCCATGAGCACAGTTGTTGGCATTGTTGCCCCAGTAAAACAAATGTAAGCAATGAGACAAAAAGAATGTGTCAATACTTTAAATAGTAGATGCTAAATAATAATAGTAATAAAACTTAAGTAACTATAATGTGTTAAAGACAGTTTAAGTCAGTTTGAGTATGTTGTGCAATGTTAAAGATCTCCGTGAGTGAAGTATATTTGAAGGAATTTAAGTGAGTTTGGGAATATGTTTGGTTAAAGACATTGTGTGAAAATATGTGGTGTTGTTTTAAATGATGAGGAAATGGACAAAGGTGTAGTGTACATAAATATGTTTTAAATTTAAACTTAAAAAGTGAATATGATTAGGTCCAATGAAATGTTTCCAGATTTAGTATAAATGTGTGTGCCTTTTTCCTTTGAGTACTGGCCATACTCAAATGGAAGAATGTTCTTTTAGTAAAAACAAAAAAACAAAAAAAAAAAACTCTATTCTCTAGGATAGCAAGAAAGCTGGTGATGAGCAGTGGCTTCCATTCCAGGTAGTTTTCTATTTTAAGATATGCTGTACAAAAGGTGCGGTTAACTAACAAAAAGAGTAGACTGTGCTTTTTCTGCAGATCATCACTCTGGAGAAGCTGCAATACGCATCTTGGGATGACATCAACGAAAAAAGCATGCATGGACTATAACCTTAACAAGAGGTTACTGGTAAAAGAAATCAATATTATTAAGCATAGCTAAATTTTAT
Source organism: Erpetoichthys calabaricus (assembly GCF_900747795.2). Taxonomy (NCBI): domain Eukaryota; kingdom Metazoa; phylum Chordata; class Cladistia; order Polypteriformes; family Polypteridae; genus Erpetoichthys; species Erpetoichthys calabaricus. Next base: position 233,550,680 of record NC_041397.2, on the reverse strand, counting down.
ATATCAAAATATTTTCTTTAAAGTACTGTATGTAATGGTGTGATGCTCTAACTACCATTAGAGCATTTTTTTTAATAAAAACAAGATTTTAAATTATAAAGAATTTGATACAGTATGAGATGTTGATTTCTTTTCCCATCACTCCTTGTTCAAAAGTAATTTGAATATCTTAAATGTGAATTGCAATGTTAATGTTTGAATGACTTCTTCTTCTTCTTCTGTCAGCTGCTCCCGTTAGGGATTGCCACAGCAGATTATCTTCTTCCATATCTTTCTGTCCTCTGCATCTTGTTCTGTTACACCCATCACCTGCATGTCCTCTATAGCTGATAATAGGGTTTAGATTTATTTTCTATAATTTGATGCTCAAATGAAACATTCCAGGCACTTGTTAAATTCTGAAGCAAAAGGTAGAAATGTATGTGGTTAAAGAAAAATAGCTGGGATATAAATATAGAAACTGTTTAGCTTTAAGAATAAAAGTTGAGAGGTAATAATAGATGTATTTTAAGATAATTGTAACTTTTGAAAAAAAAACTGTTAGCCTGAGATGAAGTGAAATACAAATTTCTTTTCTAAATAATGTAAATCCCAAGACTGCACATAATTGAACAGTATTCTTTAATTAGAGCAATTGGGAAAAGGGAATGTGGAGTTTAACTGTTTTAGTTTATTTTTATCTCATTTCCAAAAATAATTAGGAATTTACCAGTCCAGACTGTGGATTTCTTCTTTGACTTCTGCTTGCTATGCTGTCTGAGAAATGTTCTCTGGAGGTGATGAAAAGGGGATCGAGAATGCCTGTCTAGACTCCAGTTCAAGACTGGAATAAGAAAGTAAATACTTTAAAATTTTCTACAGGAACCTCCACAGAACAGGAAAACAGTAATGCTAATCCCCTAACAGTCAGATAACAAAGTTGTGAAAAATGTGCTCTGAGATTTTTCAGTGATTGCAGACAAAAGTTTTGAAGTATGGTAGTTATTTTCTAAGATGGCGCCAGAGAGTGGCATCATGATGAATGTGAATTAGTATACGTAAGAAAGAATTTCACTGTAATCTGTGCATGTGAGATTAATGACCTTGTATCACAAATTTGTAATAAGACATGTCAGATTCAGAAAAGAATACATCAATTGATTGCATAGGCTGAAGAAACAAACACCGGACTCTTCATCCTGAATACAGAGAGCTCTGCTTTAAACAAGCTCGGCATGACTCCTAACCCGTGTAACACCACCCCTTATATCATCTTTATTATTGGCAATATCACGCTATGGTAATGCTTTTTACTGGCGGGACTGCAGTATTTATAAATCAAGGGATGTGAAGGACATACTGTATAAGTAAATTCTTGAAAAGATCTTGCTCACTGTTCAGAATTACTTAAACTGTGGCCAACATATGCATTGTAATTGCACAGCAACCAAAAGCATACCCATTCACACTGCCCTGGATTGTTTTGAAGGTACCTTGAAGTTTGTGTTTGGTGACACTCCTTCCGCTTCATCAAATTTACAACTAAGAATGATCAGAATTTCCCAAATCAAGGTGTACAAAGAATATATAGACAAAGCTAAGAAGACTTCAACCTGTAATTTATACAAATAAAGTATTGCTTCTACAAATGTGTGTTAGCAAAATTACATTTTTAATATTTTTTAAATATCTTGTAACTGAAGAAAAGAATTTTCTAATAAGCAACCATTATATTGTGTGACTCAATGACAAAAAAATCTCAAAGCATTAAAATTGATGGTAATAGTAAATAAAAATTTGCATATCCCATAGATAGATAGATAGATAGATAGATAGATAGATAGATAGATAGATAGATAGATAGATAGATAGATAGATAGATAGATAGATAGATAGATAGATAGATAGATAGATAGATACTTTATTAATCCGAAGGGGAAATTCACAATTTGATACCATAAAGAAGGTATATTTTATTATATGCAGGTGGATGAATGGATGGATTTCCTAATATTATGTTATGTTATTTATAGTATATCAAGAAATTTGCTTTCATCTGCTAAGAGCATAACTGTATTTGTTCTGAACTGCTTTACATTTTTCCAGCTTAGAGCATCACATGCAGACGAAGATGTGTTTTCTCAGACGGTTTCTGTTTTCATGAAGCAGGTTCTTTTTAGTCCACAACTTTTACTACAGCTACTCCATAACAATTAGTAAAATGAAACAGAACATTTAAAATAAGGAACAAAACTAAATATGTTATGTTAAAAGACGCCACAGGAAAGAGGCATGTTGTGCATTTTGTTTTTTAAAGGTTCCCTAGTGACTGTCAGTTCTAAATGCTTTAGTGTCCTCCTGACCTAACCATAAATAAAAAAACATTTTCAACTTCTTGCTTGTTGACAATGCCATTGAATGCAAGCTGTCTGGTTTTGAAAGCACATTTAAACCTACTGGTGGTCTTGAAGGAATTATGTAGTGTGCATCCATTCTGTTCTGCATGGATGTTCACAGAACAAAGTCTTGAGAATAACCAACTGTAAGGCATTCAAATTTTTATTTTACCAGTGTAAAACAATAAACAATAGTAATACACCATAATGCATAACAGCTGTCTAAAACAAACACAAACACTACGAAATTGTATTCTTTGATAATATTTTTGTATTGCTTATTATGTCAGAATGTATTTAAAGTATCATTAAAAGTATGGGAGGTAGTTGTATTCTATTTGTTTGAGCAAAGACTACTCAGATACTGCCTCATCTTCAGTATAATTTTTAAAAAAGACAATTAGAATTGGAGACAGATTAAGGAGAAGATAGAGCCTGACAGAATAAAGGATGTTATATTGCATGACTAGTTCAAATTGATTCTTTGATAAATAAATAACATAATAGCTAGTAAACTGAATCCTGAAAAAAAGAATATGTACATGAACTTTACAATTCTTCCTATCTGTCTATCCAGCAGTGGATTTGGACTCTCTTCTATGTCAAGAAGTTTACTTTGGTTAATAAATCATAGAAAAGGCGGCCATAGAAAAGGCGGCTAAGTGCTCTAGCACACTAACTGACAAGGACAACTGGTCAGCTGACCATAAATAGGCTCCCATCTATATACTGTATATGAACTTGGTTATATCTTTGCCTATTTGTTCCTGTCATATTCCTACAGCATTTGAGCTATCAGGACTAAACTTCCATCCATCCATCCATATTCCAACCCGCTGAATCCGAACACAGGGTCACGGGGGTCTGCTGGAGCCAATCCCAGCCAACACAGGGCACAAGGCAGGGAACCAATCCTGGGCAGGGTGCCAACCCACTGCAGAGGACTAAACTTTGAAAGTTTAATTTTTATGACATCACAAGTAACACAGGACACCTGGGAACTCCAACAATCACACTCCAGACACAGACAGAAAGATGTACAGATGGTCTCACAATTCATCAGAAAGTGTCTCTTTTTAGTTCTGGATGCCACATAGGCAGCCATCTGTAAACCATTTTTTTATAAAGATCGATTAGTTAATTTATTTATATTGGACTCTGGCTTGTTACTACTAATTTTTAAATGTATTTTTAAATTGAAGATATGCTGCTGCCATTACTTACCCAGATCTGTGTGTCAGCCTGTCTCAACTGCCTTTTTGATAAGCTGCAAACCTGAGAGATGTCACTGGGTAAACAAATAGGATTGAAAGGATATGAAAGCTACCTTACATTGATAACATCTGAGAATGTAAGAGACTTTGAGGAACGTAAACTGGCATATATTAAGTATTCTCCTACTCATCTGGTAGCTCTACGATACCCAGCGCCTAAGGAGCTCTATTACATTAACCTTATTGAAGGACCAGTTCATCAAAAGATGAAAAGGCCAAAGACCCAGTGTGAGGATAAAAGCAAGGTAGAAAAAATTCACAACTGGCTTGTCTCTACAAACATGGAGTGTTTGATCTCTTTTAAATAAGCTGGATGAACTTTACATATCATGCTGAGTCATGGCAAGTTGAGCAATCCTTGGCTTATGTCTATCTGTGTCCTGGGTTCAAGAGGAGTATGCCAGCTGCTATTACAAATGGTGGAGGCTGTGGGATGGACTAGTGGCAGTGAAGAACAAAGATAAAGAAAGAAAACAGCAAGAGGATTTGATGTCTTACTGTTTAAAGTGACTGTGTACCCAAGCCTCCAGAGCACTAATGAGGAAATCTTCTAAGCTGTATGCATCTGCATGTGCTTGCATATCCAGCCAATCTCTTCATCAACACCACAGGGTCACTTGGCTACACTAACACGTACACCTATACCCCAAACACCCCAAACCTGAGCGCACTAAAAAAAACCTGCACATTGCCACAGACCCCTAAATCTGCTTTATCACACAGATACTGTGGCATTTTTGTATTGCGGAGAACCGGCATAAACTTTTTATTCCAGAAAATATTTTAATGCTGGATGGGCTTCATCTGATACGATCAGATGAAGTGGAAAAGAAGGGAACTGGACGTTTATGTGAATGAGTAATGGTAAAAAAGTCAGCACATTATAATTAAAATGTGCTATCCAAACATTGAAATACTGAATGAATTAATCCACATTACTGTGTAGGGTGATAAATGGTAACATCTTGATGCATGTTTATTACCTCAGCAATAAAAACTATTCACTCTGTTTCCAACACTCTAAAGAATTAATCATTCTGACCCTAGAATGTTGGTAACTTCGAGCATGGGAACATTGACACAAATAAACTTTTATTGGCATGTTCCGTTTTTGGACAAACCAAGTTGGACCTGCTGTATTTAAATGTAAAACTGTGGCACATCTGTGCAGGGCTGACCATCTTACTAACCCCTTCAAACCTGCTATTGGCAGTAGCAGCTCTATTACTGTATCGAAGCCAGAAATTCATATATGTGTATGGATTTGTTTTTTCCACAATACAGTATTTAGATTTTGCTTGAACTTCTGTAACTAAGCATTTTACTACAATTTGCACTGTGTGCACAATTAAATGTGACAATAAAATTTGGTTTGTAAACAGCACACATACCACACACCAATATGTTATGAGTTTGATTAAACTGGAAGGTATACTTTAAGAAATAAACAGTAGTATTTCATATAACAATATATTCTTTGTGATTCAATATTACAGACATGGCTGATCTCCAAGACCAAATTTCCTATTAATCCAAAAACTAATCTGATTTAATTGTCTTCTGATTCTTGCACAGGCATCCATTCATGTCAACAATCGGAAAAGACAGTTTTTTTCCAAACATTTACAACTGAATAAACCATAAATAACACTGCGAAGAAACAGTTCTGGGATCTAAAAATGTCAGCATTAGTAGTCCAAATACAAAGTCAGCTGCCCGGAGATGCCATAACATACAAGGGGGTTGACACTGTTATTGATACCCAGCAAGCTATATTATAATCAGCGGAGACTCTCAGCTCTTTGGAACAACATGATATGCCATCCCACAACATGATTTTTAGTACTACTGCATGTTCTTGAAGTAATTAAATAGTGTAATGGAACCAGAATATGTATGAAGAACCTCATGCCAAATACTACAGAAGCAACTGTATTAACAGGCTGTGCCAGACGATATCTGTTTGTTCCGCACAAGTAAAAAAGTCAAAACTTTTTCATGAAAAAAAAATTTTTTGAATGACTCATTCCTTATAATTTAAAGGATAATTGACTCATTTATTTTTTGCCAGTTAATTTACTTTTCTTCTAGAATAAAAGCTGTACCTGCTTGCTAATACTATTTTAGTTAAGAAAATGGTGAGTAACCTTATAAATGTATAAAGTTTATGACCATGTGGTTAGAGAGCTGTGTTTTATGGATCCCTCTGTATTAACAAAGTATCTAACAAATATAGCAAGCAAATTATAACTAAGCAATATATGTTTATCAGATTCAACATATCTACCAATGGCCAAAGTGACAAGGAAATAAAACTAATCCTAGCAGCAATGAGTGCCACACAGAAACCAGTCATAGGTATTGCTATAGACAAATTAACATTGACACACATATTTAGCACCACATATTTGAATAACCGTAAAAAAAATGTGTGTACATCTATTCATTTTTACAGCTTGCTCAGTTTATTATAAGTTTATATTACATTATTCTCCCATTTACTAAACTGGCTTAATCCAGGTTTAGGGTTTTGTCTGGATAGGAGTTCCTATGGCATAATCAGTCACAACCCAGAAACCGGTCTTGGAAAGTACATCAGTATATATCAGGGCATACAATAAATAGGCACTCACAATCATTTTGGCACTCATAATGACTTACCAATTAACTTAGCAGATACATCTTCACAATGCTCAAAAGAAAACCAAATATATATATATATATATATATATATATATTGTGATGGACGACCGGCTACAGACTCCGGTCGCCACCCCCCAGGCCGCTAGGAGGAGCCCTCCGGACAGCATGATGGTGCCCCGAGTTCCAGCAGGGCCTCATGGACTTTGTAGTTTATATACACAGCCCTGCTTGATACCTTGGGGGCCACCGGGAGTCGCTGTAGGGGGGCTAGTGGGCTCTTGTGTGCCCTATAACCCGGGAGTGCGTCATCATCACGTGACCGGAAGAAACAACGTACTCCCGGGGTGAAGAGGACAGTTTACCCTGACCTGGAAGGAAATGGACGTGGGTTTGGCCAGGAACCACTTCCGGGTCAGGGGATATAAAAGGACTGTGGGAAGCCCAGTACACTGAGCTGAGCTGGGAGGTAGGGTGGCGAAGTGTCTGGGCGAGGAGGTATTGATTTATAGAGAGAAGTATTGTGTTTATGAGTGTGGTGTGGAGAGTGCTTTGTGCACGATATATTAGTAAAATAAATACTATACTTTTACCTGGTGTTCAGAGTGGTACCTGAGGGTTCAAGAGGTGGACAAAGCCTCTATCTGTCACAATATATATATATATATATATATATATATTTAATATATATATATATATAATATATATATACAAAGTCCAGTCAAACCTGGGATTCTAACCCAGTTTTCTGAAGTAATAATGCATGTAAACATAACACCTTGTAAATCATATTGATGGTACCTACACTATTATTTAATATAACACATTGGCTAATGAGGGGCAAAGTACAGTAAAGTGAAGCAACACTCATACTTTATGTTTGGAGTTTTTCCCTGAAAAAAATTAGATTTTTTCTCACTGATGACATTTCATGATTAAATCACTTTTATTTCTGTATGTTGAGAAATAAAAATGCAGACTTTCAGTGAGAACAACGGAGTTAAGGTCTCCTCTACAGTTACCTTTGTTTGAGTCTGTCACAAATATTGGGCTTTGTGGGAAGCAGTATGTAGCCATGTAACTCATCATGAATGTTAGCAAATTTATAAGACAGACTCCTAAACTACTAAAGAACTACATGGCTTTAATTCCTTGCTAAGCACTACACAGCTGCAAAGTATAATGACAGTCACTATAATTTTTAATATTTCCATATGATTCTAAATTGGTTTAGGGGAGTTAAAATATTATACTGTTCTGATTATTAATGAGGACAACATGAGAGGTCTGCTCTGAGAACTAATTTTGCTTACTGTTTATTGTCATTAAATATTAAGGCATCATTTAAAAACTTTCTTCAATATATCTCCTATTTATACGTTTGTCAAGAATAAAAATGTACAGACTTAAATCTTAACTTGTGGATATTTATATTTCACAAATAAGACATTACTATGTTCCTTACACTCTTTAGTCCAGACACTGTATAAGAATCACTGCAATCTTGAAGTGAAATTTTGTGATGGGAATTTACATGATATTTTCAAAACGCTTCCACAATCTGGTTACACTACCTGAAATTTAATTTTTTGAGTGTAATGCAAAAAACATCATGTGGCATAATACATGACTTTGATTTTGTGTCAGTTCTTAAAATGTACAGAATAATAAAAAATATGCTAAGAAAAAACAATGTAGAATACTACAAATACGCCATGCGGAAAGTGTTCACTTTTTACATTTTTACAACAGTATACTACAGATAGAACTACAGAAATTCAGAGAGCGTTGCCTTTCAGACTTCCTATGCGACTTTGATTTTGTGTCAGTTCTGAAAATGTACAGAATAATAAAAATATGCTAAGAAAAAACATGTAGAATACTACAAATACGCCATGTGGAAAGTGTTCACTTTTTACATTTTTACAACAGTATACTACAGATAGAACTACAGAAATTCAGAGAGCGTTGCCTTTAAAACTTCCTATGCAAAACAGTGATAGATAGATAGATAGATAGATAGATAGATAGATAGATAGATAGATAGATAGATAGATAGATAGATAGATAGATAGATAGATAGATAGATAGATAGATAGATACTATCTAAGGCAGTATATAGTACTCTCTTGCTTTTTCAGCTGACCCTGCCTTTCAGTGAGATACTTTTTATTAACACAAACGCCCACGCCAAAGACTAGACAACACAAAACAACTTTTATCTCATGCAACCCCATATTCAGTCACAAGATCTCCAGTGCAATGTTCTACCGCCAAAAACAAAACACGGTCTGTTGTGACGCGTTATGCAACCCACACTAAGAAATCGGTCGACCAATAGCGTGTAATTCTCACTGCGGACGAGTTTTGCCTAAAGCTACTCTTTTAGACGGAAGTCCTTCACGATTTCCGATGGGTTTATCCTCAGTTTGGACCAACTTTCCTTTAAGCAGCATGATTATATTCTTCTTATTTACAGTCAATACAAAAATATTAGACTTTCGTCTTTATAAGAGACCCGAGACTTGAAATCTGGGGAATGCACACATATTGCATAAACGGATTCCATCTAAAACTAACTACTTGATAGTCGAAATCTAAAAATGCACATGTAATGTGCACGTATATTTTAATTTAAGGTACACAATTAAAAGGTAACACATTCATTCTTGGTTTGTTGCGTTTTACATTTTATATCGATCTGTAGGCTACCTTTTAGTGCATGCTGTCACAGCCCCGTTATATCCACTCTAGTGGCACTTAAAAGACTTTTTATACTGTACGTTGTGTTAACTCTTGTTAGTAACTTGTGTATCCACACTTAATATCTTTTGAAGAGGATTAAGATAATGTGTCTTGCAAAAATTTCTTTATAGGAGGCAGCGCCAAAAAAAACCCTAATTTAATATTCAGTGAAATAATTCCCTGGAACATTTACATTACATTGAAAGGATTTTTCATTTTTGCTGACGGTTTTCCTGCTCAATTCAAGAATATCTGGCAATTGAAAGCCAGGTTTAAGGCAGTTAGTGCTGTTATACTTTAACTGTTCAACTGTGTACCATGTCTCAGTGTTATAATATTCCCCTTGTTACATTATCCAGGTACCTCCTTCTATTTACCGTGATCGTCTTGTAAAAATGTTATATTGCAGTTAAGCTTTTAGAGGAGCGTTAACCGAAAGAGATACCACACACATCTCTTGTGACAGCAACTCCCGTTCGCTTTGAAATGAGTTACCCTCTAGCTGAGAAAAGCGCCACTTCATTCTGCGCAGACTCGGCATTTTGCTTTGTGAGAGTTCTTAAGTGCTTCAGCTGATCTTTTCATTGGTAGATCAAACAGGACGATTCGGTATTCCCGTAAAGCATGCTCTTTTTTAAAGATCGGAAACGAACAATAAGGATAGGACTTTAAACTCGGTAACTATAATAAATCTTAAACTCGGTAGTTTAGAAATCCGCGCTCAGTATCCGATTGCGGTGACATTCTATTTACCTTTGTGCAGGAAGTTCTTCTGCTACTTTAATTTACTTGCCCGATAAATTCGTATAGTTAAATTTGATATTGTATTCAAAAGAAGCTGATATATTACTCAATATCTTATAATGATACTTATTTAAAAATCAATTTATGGTATCACAAATGAAATTAAACAAAAGTATTGTTTCTATTTCTCCTCTAATAAAAAACAAAATACTGAATAGAAAAAAAGGAAGCATCCAAAGGTAGATGATGATGACGATAATAATAATAATAATAATAACTTATCTAAACTTTACACACAACCTTTAAATATTGACTCTGATACAAATCACCACTATGAATTGCATCTGAAAAATCCTCTTGGTCCAAGCAGAGTTTCAAACTTGAAACTGACCACTAAGACATTCCACGTATCAGTCACTGACCTGCATTCCGTAGTTTTCTGTTCTTAAGTACAGACAAAATGACCAACAGATTGCCCAGGATGTCCACTACAGTGGTAAAGATCAGCACGCTGGCTAGCGCCGTCACTGCCCAAGCTGGTCGAGAGACGCCCCCCTGCTCCGTGAAGTTCCCAAACGCTGAAACATTGTAGAGCATCGCGAAAACCTCCGTGGCTCATGAAAGTACTACACGGTGGGAGCCACTCACAACACGGGTCTGCAGCGCCGACAGTGGTCGCGCTTCGTCCTCTTCTTTTTCTTTTTTCAGACAGTAGTTGTAGCACTTCCATCCGAAGACCTACGGGAGCGAACGACTTGTAAGAATAACGCCCTGATATGAGAAATCTATCACGCCAGTCTGTTTAATATCCGCTATCGATCGGTTGGCTCACCAGGCGTAGGTACTCACATGCCCACTTTTTTTCTGTAAATCTTGTTTGCATAACCAGTCAGTAGCTGGAGGTGAACAAGCGCTCAGATGACTGACAGCAGTTTAACTTGAGCAGCCCAATAGCTGATTTATTCATTGGGTTACAGCTTCAGCTAAATCGGACGTGTGGTGGGGGGAAAAGTAGTGACACTACAATGACTGCTTCATTCAGAAATGAAAGAAGTGGGACGAAGGACAGTTGTGTATCGGGAGGTGGGAGTATAGAGGGTGGCGGCGATTAAAGAAACGGATAAAGTATAGTCGTCCACATTTTCAAATATTTTGTAATTTTTCCAGTTTCTTATCGTGCCTAGTTTGACTTAATAACTTGAAACAAGAACGTGTAATTATTTACAGAACATTTAAATAATCCCATTATACTTTCGCTCATATATCAATCTGTTTAATTGGATAAACAATGTTTTTTCTTCATTTGTGATTCCTGCACTAGGAAAGTAAACTTTAGTGCAGACACTTTTTGTGCTAGTTGTGTTCTGTCCGTTCATAAATAAAGAGGCATGGGGGTCGGCGCTGCAGCCTAACAGTTCCTAAAGTCTGCCTTCGCTCAAACATTGTAGGCTATGCTACCCGGGTGCGCGTGAGTTTCCTCCAGCATTCCTGGAAAACTTGCAGGTTAATCGACGATTATAAACGAGCGTTCGAATATGAGGTAGTGGATGCTTGGAACGAAGCAGGTTTAACACATTAATAAAGCAAATGCGTTAACTAGACAAATATGGTGATTTAATTAAATATGGTGTTTATACAGTGATTTATCTTGTGTCTGTTTGACATTAAACCGTAAACCACCACCCCACTACACACGCGACGACTGCACATTCATATGAGGCAAATATTACTATTATTTAAAAATATTTGGAACCTAATGTCGCATGTTTAGCGGACAGTTAATACCGGATATATTAATTATTTTGTTTTACACTGTAGATTTGGATGTGTAAAGCTATTTGTACACCACGAGGTGGGATTCATGAGTTTGCTTTCGGAATGTTTTTATTAGGTTGTCACAGAAACATCGGCAATTAAGTGTGCGAATGAAATTGCAGGCAAATAAGCGGGCGAATAAGAATGTCTCAGCCGCTACTGAAGTAACTGAAGTGTTTTAACATCTTGATTGCGTCTATCACGTTCATGTTGTAGCCACATTTTATAATGAAGAGAGTCCGGGTTGTAAATGCGGTTCCAAACATCACACGCACAGGACACGCACACACGACTAATGACTAATGAAGATATACTTGTCCCAAAGAATGCTGAATGAATTCTATTACGCTTCAGTATCTTTCCAGTTTTATTCTACGATGTCTTTGGTTTATCCACTTTAAAGACCTAGCCGAGTACGATCGTTGTCTACACAGTGACAGTCTGTTATTTCGCTAGACGAGCACGAGTGTATCAGAGCAGCAGTGAGTTTAAGTTTCAAATAGAGAAAAAAAAATCGGTATAATGTTGGTCCGTTTTATTTTCCTGGAAAGTGCAGGAAAGTAACCTGAATTTGACTCCATTGGAAAGTTGCTGCGAAACCTGACCGCTTTGTATGATCGGAATATCAATTGTGACAAGTCGTACTTGTTGTTCAAGGTCATACGTGCGGCATGTGTCTGGAGAACGTTTGTGAAATTCCCAGCAGATGGCAGTGGAGAGGTGTCTGTCAGCAATGTGAAGCCGAAAACAAGCGATAAACTTGGCATGAATCTGGGAACATTGAATTCCTCAGGATATATTAAAAATTAAAAAAAACATTTTAATATACAAGTTAAACACTAAAGTGGTCATTGCAAATGCTTGATCCAATTTAATTATAATGAGGCGCCAGTTTTTTTTTTGGTTTTTTTCAGCACCATCTTTGGAAAGAAGGCAGGGACCAATCCCCGGAGGTGCGATAGCGTATTCCAGGACACGTTCACGCACACAAACGCAAACATTTACAGTGGACAAATTTTAGGCAGAGAAGAAACATAACACACTTGCCTTTGAATGTAACAGAAACCACGCACGCAGGAAAGCAACAGGTTTGGATTTTAACCCAGTCATCAGGAGCTGTGAAACAGATATTTCTCAATGACATGTTACCAGATCAGATCACTTAATATCTGAAGAAGAAGAAGAACCAGAGCGAACGCATAATACATTTTTATATTTATCTGTCAAAACCCAGTGCACCGCGTGAATAAGTAATTGCACGCTTAGTCTTGATAAACTGACAAAATAATTACCGAAACTGTAACTGGAAATAGTTATTAACTACCTTTAAAAATCTAGTTTAAGGTGTGTTGAATATATATATATATTATATATATATATATATAGGCCTATATATATATATACAGTAATCCCTCCTCCATCGCGGGGGTTGCGTTCCAGAGCCACCCGCGAAATAAGAAAATCCGCGAAGTAGAAACCATATGTTTATATGGTTATTTTTATATTGTCATCAAATAGATTTTTTTTCCTTTCATATTTTACATAGAATTTGAAGAGTCAACTATTTGACTTACACAGAAATACTCACGAAACTACAACATACCATTGATCTCATTTATAATCAAAATATTCTGACACAATGGTTATCATTTTAATACAGTACATACATACATGTACATTACCTTCAGCAATACATCCACTGCCAAGAGATTCTACTTTGAGGATGAATGTATTGACTGTCACAGAATTTGGAACTGTTTCAGTCAGACAAAGAAATGTTATGGTAAGATTCTGGAGTGTGCTGGTGAGATTTCTGGCCACTATGCAAAAAAAAAGACATAGCACTTCTAACAGGTGTGCAGAAAACAACAACCAACTACAACAAATAGAAACAGTGCTATGGACACCAACAGCAGATGAAGCAGCACTGCAGACTCCACTGTGCTGAAAAGAGAACTCAGCGATTCCTATGGAGGCCTAGATTATGATCCACTCCAGTGCTGTAGCAACAAAGAGCAGCGGGACAAGCATATCTGGACCTGCTTTCAAAAAAAAAATCTGACCTTGTCAGCAACAGCCTTTCCTTGTGGACGAACACATTCTTTCAAGGTCCAGATGGGTGATCAATAACAAAGTTGTCATAATAAACCATTTTCTTAAATAAAGGTTATACAGTAATCCCTCCCTCCATCGCGGGGGTTGCGTTCCAGAGCCACCCGCGAAATAAGAAAATCTGCGAAGTAGAAACCATATGTTTATATGGTTATTTTTATACTGTCATGCTTGGGTCACAAATTTGCGCAGAAACACAGGAGGTTGTAGAGAGACAGGAACGTTATTCAAACACTGCAAACAAACATTTGTCTCTTTTTCAAAAGTTTAAACTGTGCTCCATGACAAGACAGAGATGACAGTTCAGTCTCACAATTAAAAGAATGCAAACATATCTTCCTCTTCAAAGGAGCAAACAAATCAATTGGGCTGTTTGCTTTTAAGTATGCGAAGCACCGCGGCACAAAGCTGTTGAAGGCGGCAGCTCACACCCCCTCCGTCAGGAGCAGAGAGAGAGAGAGAGAGAGAGAGAGAGACAGATAAAAAAATCAATACGTGCCCTTCGTGCTTTTAAGTATGCGAAGCACAGGGCAGCATGTCGCTTCACGAAGCAGCTGCACAGAAGGTAGCCAAGGTGAAGATAATCTTTCAGCATTTTAGACGAGTGTCCGTATCGTCTAGGTGTGCGAACAGCCTCCCTGCTCAATCCCCATACGTCAGGATCAGAGAAAGTCAGCGCAAGAGAGAGAGACAGAGAGAGAAAAGTAAGTTGGGTAGCTTCTCAGCCATCTGCCAATAGCGTCCCTTGTATGAAATCAACTGGGCAAACCAACTGAGGAAGCATGTACCAGAAATTAAAAGACCCATTGTCCGCAGAAATCCGCGAACCAGCAAAAAATCCGCGATATATATTTAAATATGCTTACATAGAAAATCCGCGATGGAGTGAAGCCGTGAAAGGCGAAGCGCGATATAGCGAGGGATCACTGTATATATATATATATACACATTATATTTCACAACACACTGTCTCTTTCTTTTGGTCTAACAAGAAAGAGACATGCTGTTGCAGAGTTCTTGACTCAGTGAAAGTGTAGGCGTGGTATTAAGTATTTGTTGAATCTTATTATTATCTTCAGTGGCCATTTTTGGTAAAAAAAAAAAAAAAAAGTTAATTATACTGAAATTTACATTTCGTTAAAACAAAATTCGCTAAGCATGATATGTGCAAACGTTTGTTCGGCCCAACAAAAAATATTCATTATTCAGAAAATTTCATTGCTTCGGTATTCGCTATAACGAGATTTGACTTGTGTATACATTTAAAAATGCATTTTAAATTTTTGTTATCCATCTATTCACTTAAATACAGTATAGTAATTTCCGTTTTAATTATGGGCAGCTTGTTTTAAACAGTTTACTTTTTGTGATTATATGCACTGTTGATTTCCAATGAATATCATAGTAGGTTGGAGTCAATTTACTGTCAACAAAAAATGAAACTATCAAACATAAACATGTATACATTACCGGCTTTTATGACATATTTATCAGGTTTTTGGGAAACACTAATTTACTTGTAGGCTCCATTTCTACTAATGTGCACATCGCATTTGAACACCCACCTCTTCCCCCTGGTATTTTTTGAGTAGTTACTCATATTTATTTTTTTTGTGTACCTGATCCTTAAGCACAGATATCAACAGTATCTTATCGTCTGTTGCTGTTTTCAAACTATTTCAATATGCATTTATTAATTACATTAATTAATTTCTTTCTATGTATCCCATATTGTAATTATTAATATTATTTTTGTGCTTTGTTCTTCTTCTTTTGTTTTGTTTTTCTCTGCTGTGGATGCTTAAGTTCTGGCTCCTATTGTGTAAGTGGAGGTTCAGGAAGTTTACTGAAAATCAAAGTTTACTGATCGATGCAGAATCTTGAGCATGTGGGCAAATTTCATTTTAATTTATTGTATTTTCATATAGCACCTTTCTTGTAGAGGCGTGGGTAGAAGACTGAAATCCTCAGATTAATTTGGTATCCAAGACAGTCTGATACCATCCGTTGTTTGAAATCCTTAAAAGTGACATAAAATTGTGGGGAGATTTGTGAAAAGCAAAGTTTCGGTGTGTCTGTGTGTTGACTAATGCATTAACCTTTACTCATATATTGACTTACAACATAGATTGTAACAAGTGGTACCATTTAAAGATATTTTTCAGTTATGAAAAATACTTAGTGATTCTAAAGCATAAAATCTTTACATTGTTTTCTTTTCTTTTTCTTTTCAGGTGGGAGGCTTGATACCCAGAGAAGTTATGTCTGGATACACGTGGGTCTCATTGTCCACTTTCTGTTTGGTTGTCAACTGTTTGGATCCTCAGCTACAGGTTTTGAGTGTGTGGTTGGATCAATGAGCAGAGATCGAATAAGACAAGGCCCATGGCTTTATGGAAGGGGGTTAACAATGAAACAAGAGTATAATTGCAACAGAAATCTGAGGCTTTCTATAACATGATCAGTGATAAGAGCATGCCTACAAAAAGAGAGATTGCAACCCACTGCAATAACTAAGAGTAGGTCAACAGTCACACATTTTTCATTCCCTGCAAGATTGTGGGTTTCATTTATGGAATTGGTTAGGTGCAGAGTGACTCTAAAGCAAGATAAGCATTTTTGATCCTTGTCACAGAGGCCATAGTCAGCCCTCTAATGTATAATACAGAGCACACATGGTTCATGTTTTTTGTTCTTGGCCCCAGGGAAAGATTTATTGATGTAGGCACAACAGATTTTCTGTAGTGGGTCAATACTTAAAAATGATTTGTGTTGTTACCATGGAGGCACAGCAATGCAGAAGATATCACTGTTGTCTTACAGCTTCAGGAACTCAGGGCCATTTCTTTGTTTAGAAACTATCTGTGGAGTTGGAATCATCACAACATGTCCATAAGGACTTTTACCTGGGTGTTGTAGTTAGCTTCCTTATTTCAAAGATCCTTATGTCAATTGGTTTCTCTAAATTGACCTAATATGAGCAAAGATGGATGTTGGCATGCAGGTCTGATTTCTACCTTGTACACAGTACATCCAGGAGAGGTTCTGGCTTCTGATGATCATGTAATGGAATAAGTGGATTCTGAAATAGATGGATACATTGGTCTAATTAAAATAATCCTTTTCATTGTTTATCAAGAATTTTCCAGTGCTCTAATTCAATTTTTCATGGACTAAAGAGATGTAAAAATGTAATCAGTACAATCAGAAGAACATTTATCTCAACATATTTAGGAATTACATTTCTTTTTTCACTCAGTTAAAGGGGACAAATAACGGCAGGTGCAGAGCAACTGAGTAAATCAATAGATAGATAGATAGATAGACAGATAGATAGATAGATAGATAGATACTTTATTAATCCCAATGGGAAATTCACATTCTTCAGCAGCAGCATACTGATACAATAAATAATATTAAAGAATGATAATAATGCAGGTGAAAAACAGACAATAACTATATATAATGTTAAATGTTAACGTTTACCCCCCCGGATGGAATTAAACAGTCGCATAGTTTGGGGGAGGAACGATCTCCTCAATCTGTCAGTGGAGCAGGACAGTGACAGCAGTCTGTCGCTGAAGCTGCTCTTCTGTCTGGAGATGATACTATTAAGTGGATGCAGTGGATTCTCCATAATTGATAGGAGCCTGCTGAGCGCCCTTCGCTCTGCCACAGATGTTAAACTGTCCAGCTCCATGCCAACAATAGAGCTTGCCTTCCTCACCAGTTTGTCCAGCGTGAGGCGTCTTTCCTCTTAATGCTGCCTCCCCAGCACACCACTGCGTAGAAGAGGGGCGCTCGCCACAACTGTTTGATAGAACATCTGCAGCATCTTATTGCAGATGTTGAAGGACGCCAGCCTTCTAAGGTAGTATAACCGGCTCTGTCCTTTCTTGCACAGCGCATCAGTATTGGTAGTCCAGTCTAATTTATCATCCAGCTGCACTCCCAGATATTTATAGGTCTGCACCATCTGCACACAGTCACCTTTGATGATCACTGGGTCTATGAGGGGTCTGGGCCTCCTAAAATCCACCACCAGCTCTTTGGTTTTGCTGGTGTTCAGGTGTAGGTGGTTTGAGTCGCACCATTTAACAAAGTCATTGATTAGGTCCCTATACTCCTCCTCCAGCCCATTCCTGATGCAGCCCACGATAGCAGTGTCATCAGCGAACTTTTGCACATGGCAGGACTCCGAGTTGTATTGGAAGTCCGATGTATATAGGCTGAACAGGACCGGAGAAAGTACAGTCCCCTGTGGCGCTCCTGTGTTGCTGGCCACAATGTCAGACGTGCAGTTCCCAAGACGTACATACTGAGGTCTGTCTTTAAGATAGTCCACGATCCATGCCACTAGGTATGAATCTAATCCCATCTCTGTCAGCTTGTCCCTAAGGAGCAGAGGTTGGATTGTGTTGAAGGCGCTAGAGAAGTCTAGAAACATAATTCTTACAGCACCACTGCCTCTGTCCAAGTGGGAGAGGGATCGGTGTAGCATATAGATGATGGCATCCTCTGCTCCCACCTTCTCCTGATATGCAAACTGCAGAGGGTCAAGGGCGTGTTGAACCTGTGGCCTAAGGTGGTGAAGCAGCAGCCTCTCCATGGTCTTCATCACATGTGATGTCAGAGCAACAGGCCGAAAGTCATTCAGCTCACTAGGACGTGATACCTTTGGGACTGGGGTGATACAAGATGTTTTCCAAAGCCTCGGGACTCTCCCCTGTTCCAGGCTCAGGTTGAAGATGCGCTGTAGAGGACCCCCCAGCTCCGATGCACAGACCTTCAGCAGTCGTGGCGATACTCCATCTGGACCCGCTGCTTTGCTGGCACAAAGTCTCCTCAGCTCTCTGCTCACTTGCGCTGTTGTAATTATGGGTGGGGATGTCTTTCCTATGCTGGTATCAGCAGAAGGATGTGTGGAGGGTGCAATACTCCGAGGTGAGTGTGAGAGTGGGTTAGGGTGGTCAAACCTGTTAAAGAAGTTGTTCATTTGGTTTGCTCTCTTCACGTCTCTCTCGATGGTGGTACCCCGCTTCGAGATGCAGCCAGTGATGATCTTCATCCCATCCCACACTTCCTTCATGCTGTTATTCTGCAACTTCTGCTCCAGCTTTCTCCTGTACTGCTCCTTCGCCGCCCTGAGCTGGACTCGGAGTTCCTTCTGCACGTGCTTGAGCTCATGCTGATCACCGTCTTTAAAAGCCCTTTTCTTCTGGTTCAAAAGGCCCTTGATGTCACTTGTAATCCATGGCTTGTTGTTAGCATAGCAGCGTACTGTTCTTACTGGAACTACAATGTCCATACAGAAGTTGATGTAGTCAGTAGTGCAGTCAACAACTTCCTCAATGTTCTCACTATGAGATCCCTGCAGGATATCCCAGTCTGTAGTTCCAAAACATTAGACTATAAAACAATAGACTATTTTAAAAGTGGTAAAAAGTGTATAACATAACATAATAACCTTAAGCCTATTTAATCTAATTCAAGATTGTTGGTGAACCAGATTCAACCACTACAACACTGGGCACAAGGCAGGAACCAGCTCTTGACAGGACACCAGTTCATTACTGGGCCAACACTGATGCACACACGCGCACACCAGGGTTAACCCAACATACTGTTTCCATCTTGGTGGTTTTGATAGGAAGAGCAGAGGATCACAGTACATATTCACTGTCATGCACACTCATCATCAGTAAGCTGGCTTGAAGATAAACATAACCTGAATATGTAGTATATTACTAGCAGCACTCCAAAATTAACTCCAAAAACTGGACTATATAAGGGGCCAGCAGCCACCACTCAAGGAGCTTGAGTCGAGAGGAGGAGGACTACACTTGCCGTGAGGAGTGGTGGTGCAAAGAAGTACTGTGTGGGTTTTGTTTGGTGTGCTTGGGACTGCATTGTGCTTGTGGGTCACAGGGAAGATGTGCCCCACAGGTGAAGAAGAATAAAAGTTTCTTGAGTTTTATTCGTGCCTCTGGTGTCAGTCTGTGTCGGGTTGGCACCTACAACACTGTCAATTAGCTGTCCATAAGGAAATCCTTTTTAATAATTACTAAAAAATAATATTTTTATTAATTACTAAAAAATAAAAACATAAAAAATATAAACTGTTCCTAACCCTACTCTAGTTCAATTGTCATCCTGCAATGGCATTTGATACTTGCTACTCAAGCCCATGACACATGACACCAGACATACTGAGGTCATTGGGATCAATAGTAAAATTCTTCTTTTTACGTATCCTAGCATGTCTCATCTTCCGACTATGCCACTGTAAGAAAAACACAAGGAGAATATGAAGAGTTCTTTGAATGTGAACCCTGCATTACTGATGACAAAATAACAAATAGGGAAAAACAACAAGCAATGTCCTTTCAGACTTCAGACCAGTCAAAATGCAGACTGGAGTAAGATGGTGGTGTAACCCTTTAAGAAGAGGCCAGAGCGAAAAGTATAGGGTCAGAGGATGGTGACCTGAAAGTGACTTTACTGGTGCTGAAGATAATCTGTGTGTAGTCAGGGGATTTCAGTTGATTGTAATATAAATGTACCTTTTCTGGACGGTCCAACTTGTGAGTCAGTATTGTGGCCAAACCTACACAATGAAGACAAAAGAACACTCCAAACAACTGAGTGAAAAGATGATTGAAAAGCACGTAGAACAGGCCATCCATAAAAAGTGAGTGACCGTGTAAGAAGGAGACAGAATGTTAAAAATATAAAAACTCTCTTTAAAGCTCACTTAGAGCTTGTTTTATTCTGAAATAATAGATAACAATAATAATAATCCTTGTGTACTGTTTAGAACAGTAGTTAATTTAACAAGTGGGATTTCAGATCTACAGTTCAAAATACCAACAGACCCTAGCAGTGCAAACTTTATGAACTTCTTTAATGAGAAAATTTAAAATATAAGATCCAAGATCTCAGCATCACAGTGCAATCTGCATACTGGCTTGGCAAACTCTGTCACACCATTCATTCAAGGTGTACACACTATAGAAATTTGAATCCTGTAACATAACAAGAAGTCTTAACTTTAATTTCTAAAATGAAACCTACTATTTCCCTAGATCCAGTGCCAACAAGACTAGTAAAAAGTGCAATGTATGTTTTTTCAGCATCATATTCTTAGCATTATCAATAGTTCATTATTGCATGGCACAGTACCTGATGCCCTAAAAGTGTCAATCATCAAACCAATACTTAAAAAGTCAGATATAGACCCACATATACTTAATAATTATAGACCAATAACAAATTTAACCTTACTCCTTAAAATACTTGAAAAGTAGCCACCAGTTAGCTTCAGTCACACCTTATGTATCACAATTCATTTGAGAAATTCCAGTCTGGTTTCCATACTGGTCATAGTACAGAAACAGCACTAATGTGTGTTGTAAATGGCATTCTGATATCCTCTGACACTTAAGCACAGCTTTTGACACAACCTCAGTTTAGCATACCCAGACTGGAACTGCTGATTAACTATACAGACTGCATCTCTGTTGTTAGTCATTAGCACTAAAACATAAGTAATAGGACAGTGATAAGTTGTTACTAAGACTCACCTATTCTGTTTCTCTTCTTGGTACTCAAAGGCGACACTTGGTGCCACTGCCCTAATAAAAAGTTGTTGGCCTGCCTAAGGAAAAACGTCTGTGATGGAGGAGCACTGGAATCATCGGGTAGAAGGAAGATGCTCTGCTTGTTATCATAAATCAAATCTATACCTTTCTTGATCAGCCTGGTTCATATGTCAGAGCACTATTTTTGGATTTTTCTTCAGCGTTCAATACTATACATCCTCATTTACTGATTGGGAAATTGAACAGTATGAATGTAAACCCATTTATTACACTATGGATTCAGAACTTTCTTTTAAACCGTTCACAGACAGTTAAAGTACAGGACACTTTTTCAATAGTCATTCATTCAAACACAGGAAGTCCGCAGGGGTGTGTCGTATCACCAATACTGTTTACTCTGTACACAAGTGACCTGAGACAGAACAATGACCACTGCTCCATTATCAAGTACGCGGATGACACCATGATCATAGGATGCATATCTGGGGAGGATGAAAGCCACTATCTAAATCAAGTGGACTGTATGGTAAACTGATGCAATAAAAACTTTCTCACTCTGAATGTAAAAAAGACCAAAGAAATGATATTTGATTTTAAGAGACAGAAATCTGTATGTTCACCTATTGTAGTTCTGGAAGAGGAGGTAGAAATAGTGACTGAACATAAATACTTAGGAACTTACCTAGATAACAATCTTAACTGGAATACAAATACAAAAAAATTATTTTCTAAATGCAACCAGCACTTATTTCTCCTCCATAAACTCAAACTATTTAAAGTAGACAAGGACCTCATGTTGTCCTTCTATCGCAGT
This sequence comes from Erpetoichthys calabaricus, assembly GCF_900747795.2. NCBI lineage: Eukaryota > Metazoa > Chordata > Cladistia > Polypteriformes > Polypteridae > Erpetoichthys > Erpetoichthys calabaricus. The sequence continues at coordinate 233,528,560 of NC_041397.2, read as the reverse complement.
ATGATCCAGTCTGTGATCACTTTGTTTCATTGTCTGGTTTAATAGTCTGACAAACCAAAACTCAAAAAAGCTCCAGCAGATTACAAAGTATGCAGCTAAAGTTATTGGGGCTGATGTAGATGATTTGACTAGTGTGTGTCACAGGGCAGTGTTAAAGAAACTGGAAATCATCTCAACTGATCACAGACATCCATTACATGTAGAACTAAAGTTCAGTAAATCAGGAAGGATAGTCGTTTTGAAAACCCACACAAATCGCTCCAGAAACTCCTTTCTTCCTAGTGCCATACGACTTTTCAATAAGAAATATCGGAGATAATGATTAAGGTTTTGATATATATCCTGTAACCTTTTTTTTGGTGTAAATATGTATTATCTAACTGCCTTACCTTAACCTTTCTTGTTTCTATTTGTCTGTTTTATTTAATTCTGTCTGTTATTAGTTGCAACTGAGAAGGCAAATTTCATGTTTTCTTGTGTAAACATGACTAAAAAAAGAAACCTTAAACCTTAAACCTTAAACCTTAGAAGGGTCCTTTCATCAGACTGGCCGACCCAACACTGACTCAGTTGTGGAAAGGCCAGTAGGGGGAGGCAGCTTGATGGCCAAGGTCTCCAGGACTCTGAACAAATCATAATCCTGTTATGTGATATAATCTACCCTTGCATTTTATTCTGTTCTTGTACTACTTTTAATGTACTTTTGTGTTGCATTGAGGATTACTTGTGTTCTGTTCTGGGTATTGCATTTTATTTACCCCCATTTTCCAACACCCACTGCATGCCCAACCTACCTGGAAAGGGATCTCTCTCTGAATTGCCTTTCCCAAGATTTCTTCTATTTTTTCCCTTCAAGGGTTTTTTTTGGGGGAGTCGAGGTTGGGGCACTGTCAAAAAACAGGGCCTGTTAAAGCCCATTGCAGCACTCCGTGATTTTGGACTATACAAAAATAAATTGTATTGTATAATTGTAAGGTTAGTGGGGTAGGCCACCAAGAGACATGTGAAAACTATGAAGGAGTTAAAAGCTACAATGACTAAGACTGGAGAACTGTGCATACAGCAACTGAAGTTCTACACCAGTCTCACCAGACATATACAACTTAAGCAAAAGTGAAACCTTCAGAACAAATATAAATTGAAGGTATTCACATTTTCATTTTAAATTTTTTCTATCTTACTGTTCTAAATACATTAGACTTCCTCAGTTATTCTTTTTTGTTTAAATAATGAAAGTATTTGGTTGGGTTGACTCACTCATTTTTTTGCAATATTCTTGCAATATTCTCTAATCTTCTTTTTATCATTAACTGTTGTTCTCATGTGCTAATATGAGCACTTTTTTGGAAGTAGTTATTTTTCCACATTTCATCATTTAATGAAGAATCTTTTTAAATTTTCAATTCCTTCTGCTGAGAATTTTTATTTTTATTTTCATTTTAAGGCCACATTTAATAACAAAGACTTTGAATAGTAAAGTTCAAACTAAAAAACACTAAGTAAATAGGAGATGTGATAATGAAGCACAATTCTGTATAAGATTTCAGATCTATCCAATCTTCATTGGTGCACTGTGTGTTTCATTGTACAGAAAAGGGAAAATGAATACACTTCTGCTACACTGCTTAGCTCTGCCTGCCCTTTTCAATTGTATTGCCAGGCAATAGAGGTACTTCTCAGAGAAACTACAAGTAGACCAACTGGGATCTTGAATAGAACAGAATTCAGTGACTGACATAAGAGATGATGTGGCATGGTGTGTCTCACTGGAACACTGTAGGATTTCTATATACTAGACAAAAATATTGTAAAAATAAAAGTAATACAAAAAATCATATACAGTATTATCACACAATAGCTGTGAAACCTGACACCTAGAATCATACTTTAAACAGTCTTCAATAATTTACTTATGGTAGGACAGAAAGGTCATATATTTTAGTTGTTTACTATACCCAAAGCATTTTGTTGCTTAGGTGTTAATAGTTAAATTAGGAAGAGTAAAAGCAGCATAAAGGTGTCGCTCACCACATCAACAGCACTAATTAAGTGTAGAAGGTGGAAGGCTTACAAAAGTGCTCTTTAAACAACTACTTCTCCATCCAAAAACAAGATTAGTTGGCCTTATATTTTAAAATGTAAGGCAAATTTGTGGCTGAAAAATGTACAGTATACACAAAACAAAATTATTTTATTTATGCATTAAAAATACATCAACAAACTAAAAAAAAACTCCAAATTTAAATATCAAGAGATGCTAGTTTGTTACAAAATGCAAACTAATTTGAACTTTGCCTATCTTTATATAATTCATCCAAACAAGACAGCCATACAGAGATTATTTTTTGTTAATATTTATGTTTACAATATGCAGTTTGAATTAACTATATAAGGTACATTGACATATTCTACAATTATTTTCTCTCATAAGAACAGCAATGCTTATTTGGTGCAAACTTAAAAATATTTAAAGCTTCACATTTTTTTTTAGAAATTATTAGATTGTTCTTTCAGGTGTTTTAATAAGGACGGGCATCCTTGTGGCAACCCTTCACTCCCAAAATTATGTAATAATTATAAGTGAATACTATTCATTAAAAATAAAAAACAAAAGTATGCTCTAGACAAAACCTTTTGGAATTAATTCCAATTTTTTAATTACAAGAGATGTATTTTGTGTCCACAGTAACTGCTTACCGTACAGAAAGTTGATATATTCACGGACATGCTGGCCTGTTGCTTGCAAACAAAGGAGAATCAGCTGAGAGTTTTCGTGTTCTGTGTTGTGAGTTAATTAATAAATACATTGTAATCCTAAAAACGTATGTTTTCGTTGCCTTAATAAGATGTGTGCAGGAATTTTTTAAGCTTTTTTTCCCATAAGAAGGGTTTTTTGCTTTTTTTTTTTTTCACCCGCATGGGAAGAAAAGCAGTTGAATTTTTGGGGGAGCATTTAGAACAGTTACTTGTTACTTGTACTTGTTATTTGTATTGAAACTAGCATTGGCAAGGCAGGGCAGTAAGCAGCTGTAGCATATATCGGCATCTCTGTAAGTAAATAACTGGTATCATAGTAAGTAACAGAAACAATGATTCCTTAGTGGAAAAAATGGGCAGCTGCTGGCTTCAAGACTGTAAACAGTAGGTCTCAGGGGTACATAAGCAGGCAGCTAGTGTTAAGCTGTGACAGATGTATGCCAGTACAGTATCCATTTTAGGACATCCTCCTCCCTCCGAAAAAACTCCATCCTTCCTACTACCTTCGACAAAATATTCCTCCTCCCTGCGAGGAATCCCCAGTCACCCCTCCTCCCTCCTCTCTCCTCTCTCCTCCCTCCTTCCACCACCGTCCGCTCTCAGTTCTCCGCTGTCCGTTTTCCGCCATCCACCCTCCTATCTCCATCATCCGCCTTCAGCTCTCCATCAAACCTCACACTCCCCCCGCCCCCTCATCGACATTTTCGTTACTGAAGTGACGTAATACTTCAGCTCCACCTTCTTCACAAGTTCATTCACCAAATTATTTGTCAATTATATTTCACAGTAAGAATTTACAGCACGACTCAAACGTGGGAACGAAGGTAAATGACGTTAATTGTTGAGTGTCTTTTAATATTGTGTAAGCATACATATTAACACATGTGCAATTAAACGTGTGCATTTACGGTGTGATTTTTCAGGCTTAAAAGCTCGCCTTTTATTAAAAAGGTACATGCAAACTTTTTTCATTCTGAAGGGCATAAACCACGCAAAAATGTCGGTACACCAGATAAATAAGCGCAACGTATTATCAGTTGTATTGTATGCTTACAATACATATAGAAATGTGTTAATCGTTAACTAATAGTATGGGATGGTGTTTTTCAACTCAGCTACAGATGCAGATGGAAACCAGAACTGCTTTGAAAAATACGAACGCTTTAGGACCAATCTGGAATAAGGTAGCACAGCGCCTTGATTTAAACGATTCCATGTCTTGGTGGGTTTGCGTTGCTTGTTGTCAATATCTTTATACCTGTTTTTAAGGCTTATTGACTGAAAGGGGCTTTCGTGCAAAAAGTTAGGGCTATATAATTTTTTGGTTTAATTTTTTTTTCTGTTTTACCATTAAGTTAAATAATTGAATTTTAATTAAAAAAAGAAAGTTGAGCAGTTTTATAATCAAAACTCAAATTTTAATAATGAGGTCAGTGCAATGCAAATCCTGTTGGATGTTGGACTTTTTAGAGGATGGCTTGGAGGAGTCAATCTTCAATGAGGGCTATATCTGCAAGAAATGCATAACGCGTGTGTATAATTCACACTAAAACATGGTGTACGGACAAAAGCGGAAATGTGCGTACGCACAAAAAATGCAGATTTGTTGCTATTTCATTAGTTTCACTTTTATTTCAGAATTTGTTTAAAGACAGTATTTGGAATCTTTAGAGTCCCAACATGCTGAATCTTTTAAATGAGGTCCGTGAGACATGTGTTTAATGACTTTGTACCATAATTCAGGATAGGTTTCTCTGTTTGGAATTTCAGCACAGACAAAATGATCTACGTACATCAGCAATAATTTTTTTTTTGCAAAGTAACCAATAAATGCATGTGAGGTAAATCCCGTTTTTGAAATTCTGTGACTTAGGGTTTGATCTCTATTCGCCTTTTAGTTATTTCTCCGAGTAATAATTTCTATTTTTTTGCACTAATGCGATGTTTACTTTCTTTTTTTTGACACTGTCGTTTTTTTCTGCTTTCATATTCTGTATCTTGCTCTGCATGTGTTTCGCACCTACATTTTTTTTTGAGTCTTTTGAATTCCACTGTTTTCATTATCTCTAACCTGCTCTGCATGTGTTTGTTTTTAATCTCTTTATGACGTTTTACTTTGTTTTCTACTCTTTGTCTTCTATTTCTGACCTCGCTTTGTCCTGCTATTTTTTCAATTACACCTGGTCCGTGATGATTATTTTCCCTTTTTTTGAGTAATAATTTCCTCTTGTTTGTGCTAATGCGATCTTTACTATCTTTTTTTGATACTGTAGTGACCTTTGCGTCTGGCTCGAAAAGAGAAGTAAATAAAAAAACAGACAGACATAGTAAAGTCTCACAAAAGATTTTACTTGAACAATCAAGAAAAAGAACGCCGACTTCGTAACCCCAAACACCCCCCCCCCCTTACCGCATCAATCAATACCCCGCTGTCAGTCTTCCGTGCTGTACTCTGCCCTCCCTCAATCAAACCTAACAGTCACTCCAAAAAAAAAAAGGCTTCAGCCTGGAAGGGACACTACAATACTATCGAATTTTCTTGCTTTCATATGCTTTATCTTTCTCTGCATGTGTATCGTGCCATCATTTTTTTTGAGCCTTTCGAACTCCACTGCTTTCATAATCTCTAACCTGCTCTACATGTATAGCACCAACATTTTTGAACGTCTTTATGAAGTAATACTTTGTCTTTTAATTCTGAGCCCGATTGGACGTGCTTTTTTTCAATTCCACTTGTTCCGGACTGATTATTACTTTCCTTATTTTCTGAATTTGCACCTAATTATTCTTTTCCTTTTTTCATTTTTTTCTCTCCAACGATTTTGAGTCTTTTTTCTCTGCACTGCTCTTTCTTCTTCGCTTAGTGGTCGACATTTCATCTATAACGTATTGTTCTTATACACTTTATATGCGCTGAGAGCCCTGGATCTGTGTGTGCTCAAAGCCTTGACACGACTGAGTGTTTTGCTGCCCGTGGTCTTATTTGATATTGGTTTTAAATAGGGCATGTCTTGCAAGAATCTCATGTTCTATGTCCCCGCGAGACGGCCCTGAGTCAATCTTTTGGCACAAAGTCTCATGTTTAAGGTCTGTGCGAGATGCTCCTTGGCCAATCTCTTTTGTCTTGCGGGTCTTTTAAGTGTCTTCCGTGATCTTCACGTCTCGTCTCCCTAGTCATTCTCTCCCAGGATTTTTTTTATAATTTTTTTTTATAATAGAGAGATAGGAATTAAAGCACGTTATTAAACATGGGAACACGATGGCACAGTGATAGTGACGAGCTGGTGCCCTGTCCAGAGATTGTTCCTGCCTCATGCAAGATGTTTGCACAAACTTTGATGAAATAATTTATTGTAGCAGTACTGTCTCTTTCAAATGTACTAACACCCGATTCCTGTCCTTCCTTTTCTTTCTCCAGATACCCAATCGCCACACAATCAGCTCTGTAATAGATGTAAAGCCATCTGTAAGCTGAGAACGCAGATTCTTCAAAACATTTAAGAAACATTGAAATATCTTCGTAGTACATGTTGTGGGATATGGCCGGCCATTCATCCCGGCCAATACCCCCAGGCCGCATCATGGACTATAGAGTTTTAATATACAGCCCTGCTGGATAACGTCGGGGCCGCCAGGGGACGCTGCAGGGAGACACAGACAAGTTTATTTTCCATACAGCCCGGAAGTAAATCCTAGTCACATGGTTGAAAGAAATAAAGTGCTTCCGGGCTGATGAAGAAAAGAAGTTTTTACCTGACCTGGAAGTGATAGAAAGTCACATGGACTGAGGGACAGAAACACTTCCAGGTCACGGTCTATAAAAGGATTGTGGGAGATCCCAGACGGCGAGCTGAATTGGGAGGCAGGGTGGCTAAGCGTCTGGGAGTGGAGGATTGAGTATTGTTTATTGTAGTGATTATTGATTTATTGAGTATTGTGGAGAGAAGGGTACTTTGTGCACTTATTTATAATAATAAATATTATTATTGGACTTTTATCTGGTGTCTGACGTCTGGTCTGAGGATTCAAGAGGTCGACAGAGCCTCTATTTGTCACAATGTTTAATTATTCTATCCACGGTCGCGCCAGTCCCAGCAAGCATACAGAGAGAGGCAGGAACAATCCCTGAACGGGGCACCAGCTCATTGCTACCGCTGTCTGCCATGTTCCTCACATGTTAAATTATTAACAATATAGATTATTTAAATGATGTTAACATTTTATCTGTATAATGTAATAAACATATTTTGCTGCATTTCATCTTAAAAATGATATCGTCATCATATGTAAATACGCGCTTTATAAAGTGGCTCAGATTGTGCAATATTATAACTGTATTACAAGTTTACAGTGAGGTAATTGTACTTCTAAGTACAAACAGTTCTACCAGGAGCACTTGATGGACTGATTGAGTGCGTTTATAATTCTTGGGATGAAACGGTTTCTGAACCACGAGGTCCATACAGGAAAGGCTCTGAAGCGTTTGTCATATGAGAGCAGTTCAATAGACTGCGCATGGTTGAGGCAGCGTGTGCTCGATGCTTTTTTCGACAATTCTCTTTCCAATCAGCTGCTGTAGAACTGTGATTCCACACTCAGATACAGTGGGATAAATACTTGCACTGATAGTAACAACGTTAAAGCAGCTATGGTATTTGGAATAGTTTGGCCATTCCATGGACCATTATATTGTTACAGGTTAATTACAATCAGATGTCTTAAACTAATAAACAATATGCAGTTAATTTCAGTGTATTTGATAAAGCCAGGTCAGGGATGTGGATCTAAAAAGAAAGGGAAACCACACTGGAACAGTAGCACTGCTTTGACGCTGGGTGCCGCCAGTTTGCAAAACTGAGCGGAGAACTTGTGTACGCCAAGCATTTAGCTACCGTGAAAATGTGCATGGCTTTACACCAAGATTAGGTTTTATACATCACAATTTGAGCGTGGAAACGGGTTTTCGCAACATTTTTGTGCATACGCACCGTTTATACATGAAGCCCCAGCTAACTAAATGAGATTAATTATTGTCACCTATTGTGAATCTGGTTGGAAGAAAAACCTGTAGCCACAGGTGGTGCCCAGGACCAGGTTTGGGAAGCACTGTTCAAAAGAATTATCAACTCCAACAGAGCTACATGGTCCTGCTGTTTCAGACATATGGACCATGTCTGGCCTAAGCATCTTCACTGCAATGGAACCTGGGTAACTGAGTTATTTCCCCAGGTCAGGTCCCCTCATGTGTTGTAAAAATAAATGGAAACCAGAATAAAAGCTTTTTTTTTTTTAGAAAGGTGGAAAACCTAAAAAAAGGCTTGTAATTTTATTGAAAGATCAAGTCGTTATCTGGGATACTCTAATTCATAAATAAAATAAATATACCCCCTCTAACAAGAACAATGAAAACACAGACTAAATTAAAAGATTATTTTTGCTGAAGATTTTACAAATATTGAACACATAAGATAAAAAGTAATACTGGAAACTGAAACCCGAGTTCTAAACAGGTATTTCAAATTTTAGTATAGAAACTGAAACAAATATTACCATTAATGTTACAAGGAAAAGAAAAAAAAACTCTTTCTGAGCAACTCCCATTTAAAATAATGAAACAAATTTTTAAAGCCTTAGAGATATGAAAGAAAAATAATTGAAAATGTAATGGAAACAGCAAATTAGCAGAATTCATAATTCACTACAGTTTTTTAACAAAAGAAGAAATACATGGAATGCCTCAAGTAGAAATAAAAATAGATTCTGGTTTAAGGATTTTAAAACACATGTGGGACATGTTTTTCAGAGACTAGGTTAACTGAAGACTAACAGAACACTTGAGTCTGTGAGAGATGTACCAATAGTAAAATAAATTATTTAGATTTTTTCAGCAATCAGTTAATATTGGAGAAGCAGCCAGTGAGTGTAAAGATACACAATGTGAAATAACCTGTACACCAACAATAAACTAAAGACAATTATTTTTATTAACAAAACCAAAAAATAATTATATAAAGAAACAATATGCTAAATAAATTCTATTCTTGTCTCAGTCTATGTGCAATATTCATGTTCACCCATATCTGCTCACTTTTCCTCATATGTTGTAAAAATATGTATGTGATTGGTAAATCTGAAGCTGATGTCATATTATGTGACTTCTAGTTATTTTGTATGTCAGACTTGCGCAATGCAGTTGCTGATCCCACTGCCAGACCATGTCAATTTACATGACTGAAAATAACCAAGTTAGTGATTGTTTGCTAACTTTCTAGCACAGTCCTGCTCGCCCATTTTTATGTCAACCAGTAGCATGTTGCCTGACAAACCAGGTGTTGTGCAAAGGGTTAACATGTATGGAGAGTTCAGCAGCAATTTTGACCCCTTTTTAATATTTTCCAATCTATCGTGGTATGTTAAACACAAGACATTGGACAGACAAGTCTCTCTTCTTTTTGTAAATTCCAAAACACTCGCTTTCCTTATCCCTTGTCACTGCATTATATTCATTGCACTTCGGGATAATGTTTCATTGGTTGTAAGCTGTCATGCACACCGAGCTCAGCACTACGACTAAAGATAAAATCAAGCTTGTTTAATTTTGTTGGAGCAATTTGTGAACAAGTTGGAGTGAATTGCTGTGTGTGTAACATTACATAAATGGATGTCACACAAGCCTGTTAACTGCCTTCAACTCTCTAAGATTATGTAATTGAAGGCTGTGACTGAAAATCATTGAAAAAGTCCAGTAATGTGACTTGACCTTACATTTACTTGTTATGAGTGAGTGTGGGTTTGTTCTGTGATGGGCTGGCACCCTGTCCAGGTTTCCTGCCTTGCAACAAAAACTGTCAAAACTGTCTCTAGTTCCCCTTGGTCCTGAAATGGGGCATTGTGTTTTTTCATAAAATGTTGTCACAAACTCTACAAAGAGCCATAGCAAGGTTTGGAGCAGCCACCTGTATATTATTTTCCTGGCTGCAAATTGCAAATAAATGACAGCACTGATGTGCACAAACTGGAGTCCAAAACAGAACTGAGAGAATAGGGAGAAGGTGGAGGCTTTTAAAGGTCAGGGTAGGAAGTGATGTCAAAGGGGCCGGGATCAGAAAAGTCTTCAGCCATAGGCTTAAGCCCGGACGTGACATGAAGGGGGCCGGAGCCAGCAAGGCCTTCCTCTATAGGTCCAGACCCAGAAGTGACGTCAACGGGGCCAGGCGGAACTTCCCGTGAATGGTCTGCAGGAAAGCGAGAAAAAGAGTCAGTGCACTCAGATTCAGATTCGGAATTGCCCTGACTCAAGCCCTTTAGCTGCCTCCCATGCGCACGTGTGTGACAATATCTATTCACAAATGAAAAATACAATTCAGTAATTAAGTTACAGTTTGAAACAGATAACACAATAAGAAAGATTCTACATCAAACAAAAAAGAAATAAGGTGTACTTTAAAAGCAGGAACCCAACAATACACCAATCCTAGCAAGCCCTATATAAAAGAAACATTTGCCTAATATTTTAACTAGGAAGTGATTTTTAGTAACAAAAGGGATACTAGAGAAAGATAGTCGTCACCATGCAGCCAACTTGGAATTATTTAACTTGAGTTAGTTTTAAAAATAGTTTTTCAGTTATCTTGATCATATTTTGCCATTTGGAAATATTAAGGTTTGATGCTTTATTAATCCTTGCTGCTGATAGTTCTAAGAAGAGTAGGTTTAAAAACTTGTTTTTCCTCATAGTAAAGAAGACCATGCTGTATCTGGAGTCTTCCACTGGGAGGCAGATATATTTTTTTGCTGCCACACTTTCCAAGACAAAGATTTTTTTTTCCAAATGGGTTAAGGGCAAGGTTGACAGATCCAGTACAAGTTAACTAAGGGGACTTTACTGAAAGAGGTTTTGTGTCCCAAAAAGTTGGAAAAGCATTCAGATATTACTCACCAAAGAACCTCGGCTGGGACATCCAGAAGAACCTATGAATAAATGTTTCTTGAGTTTCAGCTGGACAACAATGGCACAAGAGCTTTTGATTCAAATTCACAACCCAATGCTGGAATGAGGTAAGATATGGTTAATGGACAGTTTGTAACTGTCTGAGCTGTAGATTAGGCTTCTGAGATGTAATGGCAGACTGCAAGAATTTTATTAGTTAAATGTAAATAACATTGAAATCTAGTTATAATTAATATACTTGATTAATAAAAATAAGTGGTGTTTTATAGTAATTTGTTGTGTAATAAAAATAAAACTGTGTTATATGAATTACATTTTCTGCTTAAAGAAATAAATAATAAAAATTGGCAAACCATCCAAAGAAAGAATTGGAAAGAATCCAATGAAAAAAAATGGATCCATTTACAAGCTGAACCCTTAAAGGACCTTAAAGGAATACTCCATCTTAAAACATGCATTTCTCAAACATTTTTTAATAAAAATCTGATTATTTCTATTGCAACGATCTTCAATTTTTTACCCCCCCCCCCCCAAATATTATTAAAGGAATATTCCAACCAAAAAAATGATCATTTTTTAATATTTCCCTGAGTTGTTTAATGTTACTGATCTCATGTTTTTATAGAGAATGAAGGTAAGAATATTACTGATATATAATATATAATAGGCATCACCCGGGTTCGCTTCCCGGGTCCTCCCTGCGTGGAGTTTGCATGTTCTCCTCGTGTCTGTGTGGGTTTCCTCCGGGCACTCCGGTTTCCTCCCACAGTCCAAAGACATTCAGGTTAGGTGGACTGGCGATTCTAAATTGGCCCTAGTGTGTGCTTGGTGTGTGCGTGTGTGTGTGTGTGTCCTGCGGTGGGTTGGTACCCTGCCTGGGATTGGTTCCTGCCTTGTGCCCTGTGTTGGCTGGGATTGGCTCCAGCAGACCCCCGTGACCCTGTGTTCAGATTCAGCGGGTTGGAAAATGGATGGATGGATAATAGGCATCAATAGGGATTGATCCAAAACAACAGTAAAGATTATTAAAACAACTTTGATTTAATATTTATACTTCTATGTATTTGTCTACATTTTTTATATAACTCACAGAATAACCTTAGACAAGAATGACCAAACAATTTATGACTCAAACACCTGGGGCCTCATGTATAAACAGTGGATACGTACAAAAATGTTGCATACGCCCGTTTCCACCCTCAAATCGCGATGTATAAAACCTAAACTTGGTGTAAAGCCATGCACATTTTCATGCTAGCTCAAACCATGGTGTACGCAAGTTCTCCGCTCGGTTTTGCAAACTGGCAGCACCCAGCGTCAAAGCAGTGCTTTTCTTCCAGTGTTGTTTCCCTTTCTTTTTTAGATCCACATCCCTGATGCGGCTTTATCATATACGCTTGAAATTAACCGCATATTGTTTATTAGTTTAAAGCATCTGATTATGTTTAACCTGTAACAATATAATGGTCCATGGAATGGACAAACTATTCCAAATACCATAGCTGCTTTAGCGTTGTTACTCTCACTGCACCTTCTCCTTCTTCTTCTTCCAGCTGCTCCCGTTAGGGGTTGCCACAGCAGATCATCTTTTTCCATATTACTCTCACTGCACCACTCAGAGTACTTGTATCACTGTATCTGATTGTGGAATCACAACTCTACAGAAGCTAATCGGAAAGAGAATTATCGATATATACAGCATCTAGCACACGCTGCCTCAGCCATGCTGCCTATTTGAACTGCTCCCATACGGCAAACGCTTCAGAGCCTTTTTTGTACTGATCTCGTGATTCAGAAACAGTTTCATCCCAAGAACTATAAATGCGATCAACCAGTCCATCAAGTGCTCCTTATAAAACTGTTTGTACTTATAAGTACAATTACTTCACTGTAAACTTGTGATACAGTTATAATATTGCACAACCTGAGTCACTTTAGCGCGTATTTACATATGATGACGATATCATTTTAAGATGAAATGCAGCAAAACATGTTTATTACATTATACAGATAAAATGTTAACATCATTTAAATAATCTATATTTTTAATAATTAAACATGTGAGGACACGGTGTCGCAGCATTAGCGACGAGCTGGCGCCCATTCAGGGATTGTTCCTGCCTCGCACTGTATTCTTGCTTGGTCTGGTGCAACACTGGAAGGATAGATGGATAGAATAATTAAACATGTACTACGAAGATATTTAAATTTTCCTTAAATGTTTTGAAGAATCGGTGTTCTAAGCTTACAGATGGCTTAACATCTATTACAGAGCTGATTGTGTGGCGATTGGGTACTTGGAGAAAGAAAAGGAAGGACAGGAATAGGAGGTTAGTACATTTGAAAGAGACAGTACTGCTGCAATAAATTATTTCATTGAAGGTAGTGCATGGTGCAGCAAGGATCTTGCGTGAGGCAAGAACAATCTCTGGACGAGGCGCCAGCTCGTCACTATCATTGCGCCACCATGTTCCCATGTTTAATACATGCTTTAATTCCTATCATCATGAAAATGATATCAAGTATCCATCCATCCAGTTTCCAACCCGCTGAATCCGAACACAGGGTCACGGGGGTCTGCTGAAGCCAATCCCAGCCAACACAGGGCACAAGGCAGAAACCAATCCCAGGCAGGGTGCCAACCCACCGCAGGATATCAAGTATTCATCTCAGTATTTAAATTATTTAGAGAGCTGTAATATCATGAATGTAATGGATTCTGTGTCCTGTTGGAGGAAGAGAAAGCCCATTTATAAAGCACGCAGTGATTCGCACACATAGAGCACATAGAAGAACACATACAAAACAAATCATTTAACGTGCTATTTTATTTACGATGGTATTTGAGAAACTAGTAAATTAAACGATTTTAACATGAAGTTTATGATGTTCTACTTTAATGACAAAATGACTTTAATGACCAGGACTTATGTAGCGGAAGAACGTGGAAGTTGGCGAACGCACAGATTTATGCATCTGGATTTTTTTGTGGGTACGAACATTTACGCTTTTGTCCGTATGCCATGTTTTAGTGTGAATTCTACGCACAGTGTTATGCATGAGGCCCCTGGTGGGACATATCTTTTCCATGGGCACTGAACTCAGTATAAGTAAATAAAGCTGACAAGATAAGGTGCTTGCACATATTTTTTATGATTAATGCAGAAGTTGTCCATTAGCAGAGTAGTAAGCAACCATCACTAGGTCTGAAACCTCATGTGGTGCTCAGAGAAAGAGACAGAGAGAACTTTGAAGATATCATGCACTAGCTTGATCTCTGAGTCAAGATGAGCCAGTTGAAAGACAAGGTCTTTCTCTCTTCTATTCTCTCTCCCTTTTAAAGATGCTTCTTTTGATGTTACACTTCAGCTTCCATATCGTTATGAAAAATATTGTTTACATTTTATTATTTTGGAAAAAGAGTGTATTTAGGGCTTTACATCCAGATTTTGCTATTATTCATTGTCATTTATTTTCAGATATATTGTATGCTGCCATTATTTGTTTTAGTGCTATTATTCCTATTTTAATGAATATTGCCCTGTTTTAAAGTTCTATACGTTTTCTGTACATCTTGACTGTTAGAGGTTAATACAGGGCATCTGGTGGGTGCAGATAGGCACTGCTTTCTTACAGGTTTAGTGGCTGAGGAGGGACACCTCCAATAGGGAGTAACATCTACAGTAGGTAGCAGTACTCTATATACGTGTGTATAAGTCAGGTCTTGAAACATGAAAATTCAATGATAAACTCAGACCCCAACTTATACGCCCGTTCAAAAATGTGACACTTATTTTTTTTTTACATCTTCTTGCTTCCTCCAATCTCACACCAGTTTCTGAGACACATTGAATTTTGTTGCAGCAGCACAGTTACCAGTTTCTTTCGCCACTTCAACAACATTTAATTTAAAACCAGCTTCATATTTTCTTCTGATCGAACACTCCATCATAGATAAGGGATGCTCTTACGATAAAGGTGTATGAGGTTGTGAGATACAAAAACACAAAACAGTGCAAACATCGCTTTGGAATAGTTTGGGTATTACCGTGTGGTCACATAGGCATAATACATAGAAAAAAAAGGCAATGTGCTCCATGGTTAGTCTCTCAGGTGGGTGTTAGCATATTATAATCTCTTGGACCAATAGAGTGAGTTTTCCTCTTTCGACTTATACAACCAACATTATAAAATACTGGAAATTATACGGTAAAATCAAGCCCTGACTTATCTGTGGGAGAACTTAAAACGCGAGTATACACAGTAATCAAAGTTTATCAACTTCCAATGTCGCGGAGACACATATGGACAGCCGTTTGGTCTGCTCAAGCCTAGGCTAGTAAGTCCCTAAGTGGAGTACTGAGGAGTGATAGTAATCAGGCATAATCAGAGCTTAAGTGAGAGTATAACCAAATCTTTCTAAGTATGTGCATATGTGGTGCTTAGGGTGCATGAGAGTAGGCCAATCCATACACTCACCCCATGATAATACACATGGGATGACTGTGGCATTCTTTTTCTATCTACTGGTCAGAACAGTCACTCATTGTGACAATATTTAAAGGAATTCATATTCATTAACTCAAGATCAGCTGTAACCCTCACTGTGCCCTCTTTACTACAGGAAATAATCAGACAATTCTTTTTTTAAGAAACAAAAACATTTATTTTAGTTTTCATGCTAACTGCCTTTTAACAATAATAACATAAAAATGTTAGAAATGAGAGGAGACCATTCAATCCATCAAATGTGTTTTTATTTCTACTAGCTACGCCACCTCTGTTTTTCAACCAAATACATTTACAACTCAAATCAGGCCATTTCTATTTTATCTGAAGAAAAGTAAAGCTTTAATTTCAGTAATTGCTTTATTAAAACAGCCTAGAATTTATTTCTTACTTATAATGACATAGAAAATATCCACCCATCCATCCATTTCCTAACCTGCTGAATCCGAACACAGGGTCACGGGGGTCTGCTGGAGCCAATCCCAGCCAACACAGGGCACAAGGCAGGAAACAATCCCGGGCAGGGTGCCAACCCACCGCAGGACACACACAAACACACCCACACACCAAGCACACACTAGGGCCAATTTAGAATCACCAATCCACCTAACCTGCATGTCTTTGGACTGTGGGAGGAAACCGGAGCGCCCGGAGGAAACCCACGCAGACACGGGGAGAACATGCAAACTCCACGCAGGGAGGACCCGGGAAGCGAACCCGGGTCTCCTAACTGCGAGGCCATAGAAAATATATTACGGTTTTCTTTTATGTATAATTATTCTCAGAAGACAGATTTTCACTATTTGATAGTTTAGATGCTTTTCTATTTTGTCTATCTGTAGTTCAGACCATGTCTCTTTTTGTTCTAGTTTTACTGAAAGAGTTAACGGTTGTTGTTTGTTCTATGGGGTGGCACGGTGGCGCAGTGGGTAGCGCTGCTGCCTCGCAGTTGGGAGACCTGGGGACCTGGGTTCGATTCCCGGGTCCTCCCTGCGTGGAGTTTGCATGTTCTCCCCGTGTCTGCGTGGGTTTCCTCCGGGCGCTCCGATTTTCTCCCACAATCCAAAGACATGCAGGTTAGGTGGATTGGCGATTCTAAATTGGCCCTAGTGTGTGCTTGGTGTGTGGGTGTGTTTGTGTGTGTCCTGCGGTGGGTTGGCACCCTGCCCGGGATTGGTTCCCTGCCTTGTGCCCTGTGTTGGCTGGGATTGGCTCCGGCAGACCCCCGTGACCCTGTTCGGATTCAGCGGGTTGGAAAATGGATGGATGGATGGATGGATGTTTGTTCTATGATGAATGGGAATGCCTCAGTGCTTGAAAGTGTTCAGCAGGAGATTTTATATCCAACCTCTCACAGTGTTTATTCAACCTACTGCAGATGGTTTCTGCTTCTACTAGAAACATGGTGCTTTCTAAGCTTTGTCAATAAATTACTCTGTTCCGAAACAAAATAAGGTTTACTTATTTATGCTTTGTTTTGGGTAATGTACAAGGACAGCGTTATATAGATGACATAACTGTAGAATGCCACAAATGGGAGGGCAGCTAATTAGACAAGAAGATTTATGGCTTTACTTATTACAAAGAAATGTGGACCCCTAAATAATTATTAACTACAGGAGTACTGTTAACTGATTTCTTTTATTATTGCAAATCTTTGAGACTGAATAATTCTTGGTCTTCAACTACAACCTAATATTAAATAAAGGGAGATTAGTGTGATGCCATATTCTATATATATATTGTGACTTGTAAGTCACTATCTTGCACCCCAAAACACTAGGCTGAGTCTCAGTACTTTAGCAAATCTAGCTTTATTCAGCATGAAACAGGAACAGCAACGTTATTTATTGTAGCAGGATCTACCACTCTCCTGTACACAAACACAGCAATCAGGCAGGGTCATGGCCAGGTTAGTGGCCAAGTAATACTGTTCAGGGCATTTATAATGCTCCTTGCATCACCCATCGACGACAAGCACTTATAGCGTGGCAATGGTTAGCTTGGATTTGGTTTCACAGCGAGCCGCTGCAGCGCTGGGAGCTTGTGGTTGCCCTGGCAATGCATAAACTGTTTTATACAGTTCTTTGCTCTTCGGTGTGTTGTCCCATTGGGGGGAGTCCCAAAAGAATTTAGAAACCTTACAATATATAGAGAGAGTTTAAAGAAACCTCTAAACCATTGTTGCCAGTTACACAATCATTAGATTATTCTGATTTGTTTGTTAAAAAATGGTAAAACATTAAACGCTATACTAAATATTGAAAATTACAAGAATTAATAGTATATCACATTTATTATCCCATTCATCCCCATTGCTCTTAATTTGTTAGTGAACCTCTTAACACTAAAGAAGTGCAAAGTTGTTCATAGTAATATAATGCACAAGAAAATAAAGCTGCACTTCACAACCTTCTAGGATCAACCCTGGTGTGCTCCTGTCCTCATGTACTGTACTACAAAGAACTCAGAAATGATTTGCACAAATAATGAATAAACAGAAAGCCCGTTCCCATTTTGATAAAGTCAAGGCAGTATCTGTATGTGTATTATATAATAATAAAGAGTAATATATTAAATGAATTCAACTGCATAACTCAATATTACATGCATTCAACCTATATTATTTTTATAATAGTCTATATTGTTTTCACTAGTACTAGGGTGTTGTACAGTGTTAGCCATTATGAATGTAGAGAAAAGCCAAGCAAAATGACACCTTTTATTGGCTACTGTAACTAAAAAGATTACAATATGCAAGCTTTTGAGGCAACTCAGGCCCCTTCTTCAGGCAAGATGTAATGTTTTCACTAGTAATAGATTACAAACTAGCTGTGTAATCCTGTGCTGTAAACAGCAAGGGGTCCTAGAAACTATTGAAATGGTCAGAAAAAAAATTGAAATGCAGAGATGTCAGGAAGAAGACAGAAACTACTATGGGCATCTCACTCCTAGTGGCTAAACAACTGTCTTTTTTTGGAGGTTTGCATTGATTGACACTGTATGTAAATTCAACAGTTTATAAAATGAACCTCTGTCCTTTGTTTTTCTGACCATTTTGATCATTCTGACCAGGCTGTAACAGAGTGCTTTTGAAGAATGCTCCCGCCAAAGTATTTTGCCGAGGAGTAATTAAAAGATGCCATGGACAGCTTTTCTCCTGTCTGATTACTAATTTGTCCTGTTAGAAGATGTTTCTTTCTTTAATAAGATGTTAAATTTCGACCACAATCTCCAGTGTGAACAGTTTGTTTCATTCCAGCTGGTTGAGAAATGGCAACTGTGTTGGCAACTGCTTTAAGGCAAATGAATTAAATAGTATGTTCCTGGAATCATTTCAGGATTATTCAGGCCTTTGTTGCATTGGATGTTTTTTTAAGAACTAAGATTTATTAGATTAACTGCATTAGAATTATTTTGAGCTTATTATCTTTTGTATGTTAGTTTTCTAGTCATGAGGGACATTTTTAATGAATGTTTTATAGGATTACAAATAGAATCAGTCCTAATTTTGCAGTTCCTTGTTCACTTTGTTACCCTGCTATTAAAGCAGAGGTGATGTGTACATGAGACAGGACTTATTTTTAACTTATAAGCAGTTTCTGATTATAAGCATGTCAGGAATACATTTATATAAAAAAAAAAACTTTGATTGATGAAATTTTTATTTATTATTTTCTTTTCAAAGACATTATAGGGAAGAAATGCGGCAGGGTGGATATTTCCTCTTTATGGTTAACAGAGAAGAACTGTCCCAGAGAAGTACTTACACATTTGAATTCCTGACAGAAATGTTTTTGTGGCCAGGACAACAACCTGATATTACTGAGTGCTTAAGGCCAAGGTATTGCTGCTCCTATGGTGAGGATAGGGCTGGAGGAGCAATTATGGGCAATATTAAAAGTTATGACTCATTTAATTGTGGTTTATTAAGCCTTTAACAATTTAGATGTCACATTCAATTATCTTAGACAAAAGTAGTTGAGGGGTAATATTTGGATGAAAAAAGAGTACCTTAGCATTTGCCTCCTTCGATTGATGTTTATTTTGGTCAAGGTGGACCTTGGTTAGAGCCAGGACTATTGATATCCAAAAGAATGTTTTTGAAGCTTATGTCCCTCGCAGCACACAATTATGCAATAATGCAATTACTTATTCTGTACACATTTAAGATCATTGACCTATTGACTGCAGTACCGGATTTGAACAAAGAGGCTGCTTGGAAACAAGACAAGATAATTAAGCTATATTTATAGGAAGTGTCTAAGAAAATTACAGAAGAGTAAAAGTGATATGTTTAGGATTTCTAACTGAGTAGCTAAGGTGACTTACAAAAACATTTAGTTCAGTACAGTAAATGCTGATGGTGTGTGGTTTTATTTACAGAAACAATTTACATTGAAAGGAAAGTGCTTTTAGGGCAATGGCTAGAAGATAAATAATAGGTTAAAGGTAGAATTTGTTTGAATAGTATGCTAGACTTGGTTTATCATCAAATGCTTCGATCAAAATATATATAAAAATGTATAAACTTTACATCATCTGATACTGAAATATCTCACAACAGGTGAAGAGAGAGCTGAGTTAACACTGGACATCTAAAGTTTCTGTTCTAGTACATGAAATGCTTTGCTTGATGAGCTGTTTAATGACAATGAGAGAAGATCTAACTAGAAATTTGATCAAATAAGACTACAAATGCTAGCTCATAAATAACTAAAAACTGATTTGTCTCCAGAAAACCAATATGACACCTGTTACATTTCTACTACAAAGAATGGACTAACTCCAAATACGCTATTATGTACTGACTATGAATGCTAAGGGACAAAGTAAGAAATGTTCTAAAAATTGGATGTGATAACAACAATAACATTAATTATGTAAAAATAGGAATGAATAAATGGCATGCCAAAATTACTAAATAAGAGTAAATTAATATGTACTTACATAACACAGATATACAAGTCATAGATATAGCAGTCCTTCATTTTTAAGTCTGTTATGTAAAGTCTGATGCTGTGATCAGATGGCCAGGGAGAACATAAAAAACAAAACAAAAACAAAATAAAACTCCTGTCGTGAGATGCTGGAGAAGGAAAGTACATCTGCTGGGGTCCAAAGGCCAAAATACTTCCCAACTTCCACTGAGCTATTCTACCTAACATAAATGTAATTGAGTAGTTCCAATTGTTTTTAAAGCTTCATCCCAGAAGATTCAATGCAGCGGGTCTCTTCAACAGCTGGAGTATCTATCTATTTTCATTTGAACATCACAGATAGCCGAACAGTACTTTCATCAGGTGGAGATAACTCAAAACCACCACAGAAAGCAGGCAAAGAAAGCAAAGAAAAGTAGAGATTAATAATGACAGAAAATTAATGAAGAATATATTTATATGCATACAGGTATATAATCCATTACAATTCAAATCAACATGCTATTATAAAAAAGCAAATCTAAAAAAGTTGCATATTTAGATGATTTTTAAAATGTTCCATGGTATTAGCATCTTGCAATGTTATAAGAAATCTAACTTGTGCAGTGAACTTAAATGAATGCAGTGCTAGTAATCTGATTACAGTGATCCCTCGCTATATCGCGCTTTGCCTTTCGCGGCTTCACTCTATCGCGGATTTTATATGTAAGCATATTTAAATATATATCGCGGATTTTTTGCTGGTTTGCGGATTTCTGAGGACAATGGGTCTTTTAATTTCTGGTACATGCTTCCTCAGTTGGTTTGCCCAGTTGATTTCATACAAGGGACGCTATTGGCAGATGGCTGAGAAGCTACCCAACTTACTTTCTCTCTCTCTTGCGCTGACGTAGGGGGGTGTGAGCAGGGGGGCTGTTCGCACACCAAGACGATAGGGACGCTTGTCTAAAAATGCTGAAAGATTATCTTCACGTTGCTACCTTCTGTGTGCAGCTGCTTCCTGAAGCACGGTGCTTCGCATACTTAAAAGCTCAAAGGGCACGTATTGATTTTTGACTTTGTTTTTCTCTCTCTCTCTCTCTCTCCCTGCTGCTGACAGAGGGGGTGTGAGCTGCCGCCTTCAACAGCTTTGTACCGGCGGTGCTTCACATACTTAAAAGAAAAAACATCCCTATTGATTTGTTTGTTTTTCTCTCTCTGACGCGCACTCCGTTGAAGAGGAAGATATGTTTGCATTCTTTTAATTGTGAGACGGAACTGTCATCTCTGTCTTGTCATGGAGCACAGTTTAAACTTTTGAAAAAGAGACAAATGTTTGTTTGCAATGTTTGAATAATGTTCCTGTCTCTCTACAACCTCCTGTGTTTCTGCGCAAATCTGTGACCCAAGCATGACAATATAAAAATAACCATATAAACATATGGTTTCTACTTCACAGATTTTCTTATTTCGCGGGTGGCTCTGGAACGCAACCCCCGCGATGGAGGAGGGATTACTGTAATGTGCAATTTATAGTTTAGGCGAGTCCATGGCTATACCTAAATTCTTTACTTTCACCTTGAATTGGTAACAGATCAAGTTTACTAAGTCTACTAAGACTGTCATTATTTCCATTTTTATTAATGGCTGTTTTTTCTCATTTAACTTGAGGAAATTACTATTTATCCACTCAGGAATACAAGAATGGCATTTAATCAGAGAGCCGACAGCATCAGTATGCATCAGGTACATAAATGTGGTAGTTCCTTGTACTTCTAGATCATCTTGAAAATAATAGTGAACCTTACAATTGATAGTATTCAATATTTAATATGTTGTGACAAGGGAACATAAACATCACAAAAAGAATGGAAAGCCTCCAAAAAAGACCCACAAACTAGACCAGGACCTTCACTAGTCAGCCTAGAAATAGGCCTTACCCAGGGCTGGCACCACCATTAAAGAGAATTAGGCATTCACCCAGGGTGCAAATCATAAGGGGGGAAAACCCAGCTGCACAGGTTTGCTACCGAACAGTCGGTTGACGCACTAACAAGCTTGGCAAAATAATCTACCACCAGAACAGGCCTTACTTTTTAACTACTCTGCCTTGAGATAGAAAAAACAAAAAAAAAAAAGGTAAGGCCTAATTTCTTTATGCTGTTGACCTAATAATTGTTTTGTTCTTTTTAGCTTGTCAGCTTTTATTCTATTATTGTTATACTGTTTGTTTTTATTGCCATGGATATTTTACTCTAGTCCTGTATGATGAACGTAATGTTAGATTGTGCTAGGGGAATCAGTTAAAAAAACTTTTATTTTTAAAATATTTTTCTTTTATTTTTACACATATTCTGCTTTACTTTGATATCACTTGCATTTAATATAAAACTAGTGTATAGGTTAATTGATGTGGGCACCCACTATCATGTCATACTATCAGGTGGTCAAAATAGCATTGACAGTTACAACATGGCAAAATTCAATGCAGTGAAATTCTGAGCAACATGATAAATAAATATAACGAGGCTCAAACAGAAATGCGATAAGTATACTTAAGTTCCATGTGTTTTAAAATTAAAGTAAAAAATTAGGTGGTACATCAAACATTTTGCAAAGCTTAGAGAAAAAAATTATGGAAACACAGCAATAATAACAATGAATTAGGTGGCACAAAATGGTTGCATCCATCACATTGTGATGTGGTTTTCCAACTTGAGTTTCTGGAAACTTTGGCAGCTTGCCTGCATATGAACAAAAGAGAAAAGATAATTAAACAAAAATTGACAAAAAAAAATAACCATGTCATTCAGCTATACAACCTGCCAACTATCACACTGACATGCATAGAAATCAAACATATGAAATCAAAGGTCCATAAACCTTAAATTCAGACAGTGCACGTCAGGGTACAGAATGAGCGTTGTTGTATTACTTTTGCCATTTTTGTCCATCACGATCTGTAAAGCATGAATACCAAAGGTTTGTCCCTAGTGGTACAAAATATAATTAGCAAGGATAGCTGTGGGTCAAACAAACTGGAGATGTTACCCATTATAATGGTTAAAATGGTTTTTCTCCAGTCATTCATTTGTTTCTTCTATCCATTCATGCATTTTAAATCATGTCAACATAAATGTTTTATCAATTAGTAAAGGAGTACATGCCCGTTGGTTTATTCAGTATAACACACAAGAAGGCTAAATAGCCAACCATTAGTTCATCTAAAATGTGTGACAAAATTGCGTCTACACTCACTTTCAGTCCTCAGATGGCACAAAAGTCATCTACATTTCCTACACTGCTTACATCCTGTGACATATCTTCTTTGTGGAGAGTTACAGTATTGAATGATACGCAAAATATTTTGAACATGTTAGCTTTATGAAGGTATTCAGTAGTCACTGAAAGACCTTTTATACAAACTCCACAGTGACACTTTTCTACCCTCTGTAACCTTCATAAATTCCCTGAAATGAAGTTGTATCTTTAGTAATTTCTTAGGTTACGGTATGTTTTGAAATAGGTTCAAAACAAGGCATGACTTAATTTTTTTTAACTCTAAAATAAATCTATAAAAGAATATTTTATTGCAGCTCACAGCAGACCCACTGGATTGCAACACAGTCTCTAGTACCTGCTGTCTTCGACTGCTTTCTAAGAGACATGGAAGCAAAAACTCTTCCAGGGTAATGTTTATTCTTGCTCACTGTGTTTGCAGTGAGACACTTTGGAGGCCTTAAACTCATTTTGCAATCATGGAGGCCTCAGTTCATAATAGCATTCACCAGGGGGAGATTTATGAAGTGCCCTCACCTCAGCTTTTTGCTATGGCATTGCAGTTGGCTTCCTGAGTAGATTCTTAGTAATTCAATAAGCACATACAGGGAGATTCATTCGAAAGAAGCCCCGAATATTCAGTTGTACTGTAACTCCCGTTAGTATGAAGCAATCTGTACCTTGACGTATGTGTAATCGATTGCATCACATGTAATGCTGGAAGTGGTTTCCGTTTTCTGCCAGACACATTTCAACGCAGCACTCCATGTTCCTGAACCTGGCAAGCGACTCGGGGGGAACTGCAGCAATTTCATGTTGGTTGTTTTCCTTCAAATCTTTCACAGTGCGAGGATTGTTCTGATAGACTTTTCCGTTGACCATAACCCAAAGGATGAAGTCTGGTGGTGTCAGATCCGGTGACCGTGGTGGCCAAAGCCTCTTTGAAATCACCCTGTTGCCGAAGAATGGCTTAATTTCTTCCATGCTCCTTGCCGATGTGTGACACGTTGCTCCATCTTGCTGGAAGTAATCCTCCATTAACTCACGAACATCCAGTTGATTCTGACATCGCTTAATCGAATTGGTGACCCAATAGGTTCGCACTATGAAGACATGCTGCTCAATACTGTACACCACCATCCCAGAAGTTGCAAACGGAGGTTAAATGTCATGACGGCTGTCCGGCACCTACCTCATCGCTCCGACACAGGAGCATCCTGGTTTGTTCGAAGCTCCATATACTGAAGAGCACATTGCACGTTGTTTTGTTCTGATTGCTTCGTCCTAGCGGGAGTTATTACAGAATATTCAGGGCCTCTTTTGAGTGAATCTCCCTGTATATATTTAACTTAGTTGTGATATTCTGATTGTTGGCTTATTCAGTTGGTTTCTGCATTAGTTGCTATTTTTTAAGTTTTTTTTGGTCTTTTTAGTACTTTTTGAAAGTTTGGTATATATGTTTCTTTACTCCAGCCAATTCTCTTCTTTACTTTACCTTCTTTTAGTCTCCCTATTTGTTCATTTTCAATGTCACCGATATCCTTTCCTTGTTTTTTGTTATTTGTCAGTGTTGCTTTTTTTCTTCATTGTAAACATTGTTGTAGTGTAAGTTTTGGGGAGTGGTTAATGGTTTTGTACTTTATTTGCTTGGAAATCAAAACAGCTCTTTGCTCAAACAAAATGTAACAACAGCAAACAGCTTGTGAAGCTTCATCCCAATAAATTTTTTCTTTATCTATAAAACCACTCACAAAAAACTACAAAGACACGTTGTTCTTGTCAGGCCTGAGCCACGTTGTTCTAAAAAACAAGTGTACCTCTTCGCTGGGGATGAGAAAGCCAAATCAGAGGAAGATTTCATTTACAAGGTGTTTGGCTTGAATGACGCAGGGCAAGCAAGGTGGAGTAGAAGAGAAAAAGTAATTCTGAATGACCTGTGTTCAAGCATTGTACAATGATTCTATAAATCACTGAAGCCTAAAACAAAGCAATCTGTTTGTTTTGGTCTTTTTCCAGTTCCTTGCAGGAGCACTTCATTAAAAATTCTGTTTTATTTTTCGCGTTGTTCCTTCAGTTCAATAAGTACATTGGTCTAATTTGTTTGACACTATCTGATTTTATATTGCACATTAGATTGGATTAGATAAACGTTATTAATCCCATGGGGAATTTCAAATGCATACAGAAGCAGAAACTTATAAGAATATAGACTCATAGGACAGATAATATATCCATTCAATCAATTGATAAATGAATCAATTAAAATAAACTTAACTAGTACACTGGGTGAAAGTATTGAATTACCTGATAGCAAAGATCTTTTCTGATTTTTTCTGAGGGGCTTATAGTACTCCCCAGCACACTGTGATGGAATGAGATTGTGGCTAAAAGTGCACAAGGGGGCACTTCTTAGAGGGGTCAGGGGATGGAGGGGATTATGTTTGATGGCATCCTATTTTGCCATCATCCTCTTTTCCACAATAGCTTCCAATGTGTCCTGGTTTGCCCTGTGGTGTAACAGGCTTTCTTGATAAGTTTGTTCAGGCATTGTGCTTCTTTTGTACTCAGGCTGATATTCCAGGAGACTGCAGACCATAAGAACACCATATTATATATAACAAAATTTTGCCAAGAATAAGGTTATAGTACTCAAAGCTGGTAACCATGCCTTGTCTTTTTAGGGCAAAGTGTGCAGAGAATCTCATAGAATCCAGAGGACATTCTTTCCTGACAAAACAGCTGAGAGTGGCAGACAAACAGAAGATGAGAAAGGGCACGCTTTTGTGTGGTATTGGTGAGGTGGAAATATAAATATTGCATTAGTTATCACATTATGTACCTCATAATGATCTCTTTAACTGAAGTACCTCATGCAGACATTTACTCTTTGACTGCACAAAGCATTAAGTTTAATTGTGCTTTCAGCAATGACTAGACAAGCTTAATAATGTGAGCTTCTAAGACAACAATTCTGCATTAGGTACATTTATGCATTTTGTTCAGTCTAAAATTGCATCCACTGAACTATATGTATGATCTCTGAACTTTAGTGGAAATACCTTCATGATATAATTGTTGAATTTTTAGATGTCAGGATAAAGATACTGTAGGTAAAATACAGTACTGCGTGAGAGGTAAGAGTTCAGTCAGAGAACAATTTTGACAAATGTAATGAGGCTAGATGGTCCAACATCCCTAAATCCAGCTCCTAAATCAATTAAGGTAAGAACAATTTAAAGAAATGAAAGCATATCTTATACAGAAATATTTTTAGTTAAGCCTGTTTGAACCACTATTAGAAAACACAAGAACAAATTCAAGCTCAAATTCCATTTTCATGTGTGTAGCATATTCACAGAGCCATTCTCCACAAATGGGATAAAACTGATTTTATGTTCCTGACTATGCGCTCGCCCAGTAATTGGGTGTTGTGGAAATAATTGACATTTCCTATATTGTTGGCCATGGAAAATTATTAATCCATGAAGCTGTGGGTATGTGGAAGTTAATGCCATTTATTTGTTTTTCTTTTCTTTTTAAAAATGTATATACACTGTAATATAAGAGAATAGGACAAGATAAAGATTTAGGGCATATTACATTGAACACTATTTAATTGTGTGGCTGGCCGGGCCAAAATAAATTAAAACAAAGAAGATAAAACAAGTGTGACTTCTTCAGTCAGGCCTTTGCGCACAACAGCACAGTCATTGATCATGTTCTGAATGATAATTTCTTGCATTGCAGGATTTTATATACTAACCATGTTGGAAGGATAGAGCATCTGGGAGGGAGTCTTCTAGTCGATGTCCTCATGTCTAAAGGCAAAAAAGAAGAAAACATTACTGGCAATGCCACCTCATATATTGGAATGGTATTACAGTTTGATTCAGCACACTGAAGAAGCCCCCTAAACACACTTGTCTGACAAAACACAATGTATGCATGTAAATGCATAACATTATTAGTAATAATTATTATTATTAGTAATTATGTATTTTTTTTCTAACCCCTTGTTCAATTCATGGTGGCAGAAATAGCCTTACAGCCATAATGAAGTCAGTTCACATTAGAAATTATTGTTGGTGCTTTTGATAACATGTTTGTGTACTTTTTGCCTTTGTAAAATCATCACCTGTCAAATGTATTTTGGAAACCAACAAACCATTCAACAATGTCCATTAGGTATGGAATGTTTATTTTTAAATGCAGGAAAATACTGTAACTGTTTATGTTTTTAGAGTTCACATGTAACAAATAAAGATCGATCGATCGATCTATCTATCTAATGTGGTGAGAAACATATTAATTACCTTTCCTGATTCAGCTAAAATGGACAAACTGCATACCTTGCACTCTGTACTGAGAAATCGGCCAACACATACTTAGTATTACTAAAAGAAAAGTAAACCTTATCACTCTTTCAATTCTGCTCTCTTTGCTGTGCTCAGTATAACAATGGTACAATTTTTCATTGTAAAAATCTGTATTTCTTCTTCTGTGCCACCACCACATGATCAAGGCACCATGCAGCCTCCTGAGATGATGGAACGAGTGTGGGTGTCTCATCTGTGTTTCTAAGAGGACTGATTTAGGAATATTTATGTTAGTCTGCCCCGTGAGGGCTGGATGGTCATTTGGCTTTGGAACCCTTGTAGATTTTGTTTTTACTCCAGCCAAAGTAGAGTTTTTTTATTTGTTTTTTCTTTCCTCCCAGCCATTTGACCATACCTTGTTTTGTTGTTACCTATTCTTTAATATTACTGCCTTATATTGTTTTTCTTTTCTTGTAACTTTTTCTTTGTCGTCTTGTAAAGCACTTTGAGCTACATTGTTCTATGAAAATTTGCTATATAAATAAATGTTGTTGTTGCTATTGTAGTAAGGGTGGCCACTGAATAAAGTTCCAGCTTTGTGTTATGCCATGTTACTGAGGACAAGAAGCAGTTATTGGAGTTGCTGAAAAAATCCTTATTTTTTTATGGAATTTGAAAATAACTTGGACCCCACAAAATGTTAAAATATTCACAATAAAGGACAATATAAACAGTAAGTTTAACAGTTAATATATCTACTATTACATAATATCTGATCTCCTATAAATCACAAAGAAACAAGGGTAATATATTTAGCAGATTTACATCTCTAGTCTCCTCACCATCTTCTAACTACTAGAATAGCTGCCTAACCATTCAATAAATATTTATTACAATCTCCTCTACTTTTCACACAAAGACTATACTTACTTACTTATATTTTATTAATGTTGTTTAATTTCATTGTAAGGAGACCTTGAGTGTTAAGAAAGGCGCCTATTAAAAAAATGCATTATTATTATTATTATTATTATTATTATTAAGTACATTGTACTCCAATACAATTATAACCAATTATAAGAGTAGGACTGGTTTGTTGAATTTTTTTTTTAGCTTCAGTGCTATCGGGCACTGTAGATCAGTGCAAAGGAATGGCTGCTCCTGAGTTAGAATCAAATTATTCTTGATACTTGTGTTCAGAGTATTTTTGACACTTATAAAAGTTTAACGTTTCTCATTCATATGGCAGTCATAATTGGATAAATAATGATGAAATTCTGGTAGTTCATCACTTGTTTCCACATTGGTTTATGACAATTTGAGTTTCAAAGCGTAAGTATGAACCCAAATTTTAAAAAAGATTCCCTCTATAAGCCACTGAGAATAAAATCAACATTGCTTCTTGATTCGTCCATATAGTACATACAGTACATTTCCCATATATGTTCTAAAACTGGTAATTTCTGAACAAAAAGCAAATATCTTTGGAAATCTACTAATTTTTATTATTATTGTCATTTAAATCCAGTTTTCCTGGTGAGGTTACTTTTTATGTGTTCACAAAGTCAATTAATGTTCTGCTTGAAGACACTCCAGAATTACTGCAGTTATCACTACTGTCATTCATTTATCTATTAATACATATACTGTACATGTAAGCAAACCTCTGTCTCTCACAGTTTTTCTTAAAATACTTATGCAAAGTGACAGGGTGCAAAAGCTTCCTATCTCCTTATTGTTTTTCTGATTGTTGAGTCCCATATAGCTTTTACCTTTTGAAGAATTTTAATTATTAGTTCATTTCTTCAAACTCAAGCTCCTTAATGAATGTCTAAAATTAATCAGTATGAGGAATTCTAATATATCTTTAATTCATTTGTTGCTGTAAAATGAAAACTGTGTCTTTTTTAATAGTCACACTTTATTTGAAGTCTGTTTTCTTTAGGTTTTAAAATTCAGAGAAAAACAAAACCTTTTTTTCTCATGTTTGCTTTGCACATTTATACTCTTACAAAAAGCAAATAAAAGAATAGATTATTATTACAAAAATATTAGTCATATCTGTGGCAAGTTTGGTATTGACATTACTACACAACATCAGATGCAAAATCTAATAGTTTATTGCACAAGAAAGGTAACAAACACTTCATTATGAAAGATGTTTAAAAATCTAAAACAGATGTGAAAAAATTATAAAAGCAGGGTCAAGGCATAACTTAGATTCTTGTGAAATGTTTTTATTTAAGCATGACTAAAGTAAATTCACAGAATTCATTTTGGTAGTACTTTGCCTAAGGATTAATATACCAAAGTTATACAAAATATCTAAATATATATATATTTTTGATAGAAATATTAATTGTACTATACAGTTCCTTTAATAAAGGTTTACAACATTTTAACTTTTTGTCTTTTTTAACAGTGTTTCTAAGCCACTGGGTTGTGAGTTGCTATTTTTTATAATGGAAGTCAGTCGCTAGGGGCTGTGCAGTGATCCATCGCCTCCCTGATGAGTGCACTTGATTCCCTTGCTCTAATGATCACGCTTGAATCACCAAGTGGGACTCCCCTGGTGGGTTGTGGAGACACATGTGAACAAGTGGACAGCAACACCAAAAATGTAGAGAAATGCTGTCTTCCTCCCACGTGTCAAATACATGCATGTTAGGGTAGTTGTGGGTCACACTTTTGCCTAATTGACCCTATGTAAGCGGGTGCATGAGTGGGTCCTGCACATAAACCAGCACTTCCTTCAGGGTTGGCTCTTGCTTTGTATCTGATGCTGTTGAGAATATCTCTGTTCAGTGCAACTTGAAGAGGATTGTACACTTTTTTCAAAATGTTATCTTATGAAATACTTATTTATGCCTTTATAGTTGAGTAGTATGAATGAATACATAATAAGTTAATCATTTACAGCATTTGGAAAGGCTTTCAATAAATTTACTTTTCTTAGATAAAATGGTACCTTACTTTTTCTGTTCATTTTTTAATAAAATGCAATTATATGACTCAGGATTCAATAACATCCATTTCTATGAAGAGCAATGGCCAGTACCAGATACAACCTTTTAAAATAACTGATTATTATATCTGAAAGAATACTGTTGCATTTTCAATAAACTGAATGATGAACTAATTAGTTTACAAGTAAATGTCTCCATGATTCATTCTTTGACACATTTGTGCTTTGTTGGCTAGAGTCTGTGTTGTGATATCCAAATGACTTATCAGACACACTATTTAATAGAGCATAATAATAATAATACATTTTATTTATATAGTGCCTTTCCCATGCTCAAAGCACTTCACAGAGTCACAGGAAGAACAGCAGGATATATATAACATTGGATACAAATAATTTTTTGCATAGAACACTAGAACAGATAAATGGAGAATATGCAAAGCAATAACTAGAATACATGTAAGAAAAAAATAAACCAGAGTAAAATACTAAATTCAATACTAAAAGAAATCATGAACAAATAATAAAATTTGTGACATAACATACACACACACACGCACGCCCATGCATGCAAATTATCCTGAGCATCTGGACAGAGAGGTAAACTGAAAGAAGTGGTAGAATGTCAGGTTAATTTAAAAGTCTTCTTGAACAGATAAGTTTTAAGTTGTTTTTTAAAGAATGAATGGAGTCAGCTGATCTAATTCATTTCAGGAGGACATTCCAAAGTCTGGGCGCTATACAGCTGAAGGCCCTGTCACCCATAGAGTGCAGGTTAATGTGGGGCACAACAAGTTTGCCAGAATCAGAGGACCTTAGTGGGCGAACAGGAGCATAGTGATGGAAAAGGTCACTGATGTAGTCCAGTGCAAGGCCATTTAAAGCTTTTTAGGTTATTAATAGAATTTATATTCTATCCTGTAAGACACAGAGAGCCAGTGAAGGCAAAGCAGGCTGGGTGTTATGTGTTCGCTGTTGCTGGTTTTAGTAAGGACTCTTGTAGCAGAGTTTTGAATTAACTGAAGATGTGATACAAGATTAGAAGGGGCACCTGCCAGTAGGGAGTTACAGCAATTGATCTGGGATGTCATAAAAGCAAGGACAAGTTTCTCAGCATTAGAAAAAGAGAAGAAAGAGTGAACACAGGATATGTTACAGAAGCGAAAGTAAGAAGGTTTATTAATGTGGTTTATGTAAGTGGAATAAGAAAGGGAGGAATCAAAAATGAAACCAAGATTGCTTGCGTTAGATGAAGGTCTGATGAGGTCATCTCCAAGAGTGACTGAAAAAGAACTCATTTTCTTAAGTTGTCCATAAGCATGTGAAAATTAACCTTGCTGAGTCTTAAAGCTGGCTTCTATCAAGTTGTCAATGATATTTTCTGATACAATTCCTATGTCCCACTTTCTTTATTTGTGTTTCATTTATATATTGTGTTCACCCTCTATTTCTACTGTTGCATTGACTTTTACATTACTCGGACACATGCACACTTTAAAGCAAGACTCTGTTGTGGATATAAACTGTATGTAACTTAATTCTGCAGAAAATCATTGTTGGTAGCAAAGAGCCTGATGATACCATAATCACAATAGTCCAAATGGATATAGAAGTTATTCATATAGACTACTGAAACCCACTGGATGACTAAAGCAGGCCAGCCTTTGAAAATAACGTTTTTTAGGTCACCATGCATCTCAAAGGGTGTTGAAATGTATGTGGATGTAATGAACACTGTGGTGGATGTGACATTAAAATTCAGTTGCAACAAAAATTCAAACATTATTATTTAACATTTATTTTCATCCGTTTTTTGTTCAATCAATTTTCATATGGTTTATGGGAAGTCAGCCAGTATTTATTTTTGGTAAAATTGTATAAGTGATGTTTTAAAATGCCAGTTAAAAACTATGTAGATATATAGATAATAAAAAATATATATTTGACCTAAAATTGAATAAAAGTGCATATTCTGATATATGACTGTGCTGACTGTAATCAAATGTCATCAAATGAGCTATACTTTAATAGAAGCACTGCATCAAACCCAGAGTTGCTTGGAAGCTGAACATTTTTGACATATGATGAAAATAGCTTCCCCCTCCTTCTTTCTCAAAACATAAAAAGCCATTCTCTACTAGAAGCAGAATATGTTGCTTAAAAACAGGTAGCCATTTCTGCTATCTGCGTTCATAATGCATACATCCATGACAGCTCTTTGTAATTCTTCTGGCTCTTAACTCTAAGTGCCTCAGGCAGCATGAGACCATCTGGGATATCAATGATTGCTATTCACAGTCACACTGATTGTAAAAGAACTAACCTTTCTTTTATGCATGATAGGACATGGAGATGGATGACTACAGCTTCATGATAGTAGAGAGCATGTAGTTGACTGGCAGGATAACATCTGTATTCACTAGCTTGAAGTTTGCCCCTGGCACAAAAAATAGTTATCAGTAATGCAGGGCATAAACATAAATGTCCAATTATTTTTAACACATCCTAGATTCAACATTGGTGCTTTTGAGCACAATCTTTAATACTGTAATTACAGCAATACGAGATTGTTGTTGTCCATATCTGGTTACTTGTTGTCAATCTCTGCAACAGACTTTGAAACAACGTATATTATCAAAAAAAAAGTCCTGTGCCACACTTTTTGTTTGAAAACAAGTTAAACAAGTTAAAAGATGAAAGTGAAATAGGCATGAACATCAAGAGGAACTGCACATGACCCGGTTTTTACAAAGAGCTTCAAAAAATATCAAAGCAATCAAAGTATGTCTAGTTTTAGTTAATGACACATTACTTGTGAATATCATCCAACCACTGCTACGTCAGCTAGTTACAGTGTATATAATAAAAGCCGTGCATACACAACTCAATAATATTTCAATGTGTTACTCAATTAGCCATTCAGGTATAAGATGGCATCTTATGGGTCAGCATGAGTTAGATGGGCTCAAGGAAGTATGGAATTTTTAGTTAATATATAATCTTTACAATCATTACAAGTATATACTTAAATGAAGTTGTAACAATTAATTATTAAAACATAAGGAAAAGGACTGAAGGTAACTAAACGGTTAAGTAAACGTGGCTTAAAGCTTGAGCACATGAGGTCAGTTTTCATTTTAGAGAAACCATCAGCTTGATTTCTCAAGGTTAAAATGAGGTAAATACTTCACTCACTCAGAAAACGGAACAAATGTAGAAAGAATTTTAAGATGGAGAATCTTTTATCTGTGGCACCTCTGCATGACAACCATCTTTTTCAACCCTCGCAAACATATGCAGTTTTTAATATCTTGAAAACACTTGGGATTAAATTGCTTAGAAATCTTTATATAGACAACATCTTTGCATCCTAGGAACAATTACATTCCAAATTTAACTTTCCACAACACATTTCTTTCACTATCTTCAAATTGTTAAACAGAACCTGCCTGATTTTCCTCATCTCACACCTTCCTCTATGCTGGAAAAAATATTGCTCAGTTTCCAGGACTCAGACAGCATTTCTGCAGTATATAAAATTATTTTACAGTCCCTCCCTTTCAAAGATCCAAGAGGACAATGGGAAAAAGGATCTCTCACTCAACATATCAGAAAAGGAGTGGAATGTAGCAATGCAGAGAATCCACTCAAGCTCCATATGCGCAAAGCATACACTTATTCAACTCAAAATTATATATCGAGCACATCTGTCTCGCTTAAAACTGTCCAAAATGTTTCCAGGGCAAGATCCAACCTATGAACGCTGCAATCAAGTTCCAGCCTCACTGGGTCACATATTTTGGGTCTACACCAAATTAACATCATTCTGGACCAAAATTTTTAAGTGTCTTTCGGACAGCCTTGGTGTCACAATCCCTCCTAACCCACTAACAGCTGTGTTTGGTGTCCTTCCAGATGGGTTTAAAGTGGAGAAGGACAAACAAACTGTGATTGCCTTCACTACACTATTGGCACGCAGACTTATTTTGCTAAACTGGAAGAATCCTAACTCTCCTCTTTTAAGTCAGTGGGTAACTGATGCTTTATATTATTTGAAATTGGAAAAAATGTAATTCTCAGTTAGAGGATCTGTGCAGAACTTTTTCAAAACCTGGCAGGATCTAATCAATAATATTTTACAATAAGCTCTTAAAGCTCTGAGGAAGTAGATTCTCTTCCCATTTCTTTTTCTACTCCATTTATCTTTATTCCGCCTATTAAACTCATCAATTTATTTATTTTTACTAGCTTTAAGTTTTACTCCGTTGGCCGTGCTCTCTTTCTCAAGGGTGGGGGTTGCTTTGTTTTCAATCCTATTTTTTGTAAAAATTGATCTATTTGTATGGAGTGATTATAATAAAATCAATAAAATTTTAATTAAAAAAAGAGGTAAATAAGTAACGAACACCCCACTCGAAAACGAGGGTAAACTAATGGGAAAGCCAAATGACGCCTCCTATGAAGTGGCACTAAGTCAATAA
The DNA here is from genome assembly GCF_900747795.2 of Erpetoichthys calabaricus. Classification (NCBI taxonomy): domain Eukaryota; kingdom Metazoa; phylum Chordata; class Cladistia; order Polypteriformes; family Polypteridae; genus Erpetoichthys; species Erpetoichthys calabaricus. The sequence goes on along the minus strand of NC_041397.2, from coordinate 233,493,383 downwards.
AAAAATCTGTAGCATTCCCCTTTCAACGAGATGGCATTTCAGGTAAATGGAAGAGTCTACAGGAGTCTGAAAATACTGGTGGGACTTGTTGATTGGATGGAATAATAAAGTTCTGCATATTATGCATACTAAGAGTCAGATGACGTGACATATTAGATGGGGTAATGTAACAGAGAAGCATGAAAGCAGTACGCATTGTTTAATTAATTGCTCACTCCATGGGCTATACATGGGCATACATGCATATCGATGTGCAAATAAAGAATTGTTTTGTATTCTCATCTGGTCTCCTTGAATGACTTCTTTGAAAACAGAGGAAAGTTTTTTCCATAACAGATGTACCCTCCAAAAGCCAGTGTGAGGAGACAGCAACAGGGCCATGACCACTGTAGTTAAAAAGGATCTCCATAGTATGTGACTTAATTACCTAAGTATTAGATTAAAATCAAAAACGGTTTTCCAAAAAAAAAACTGCCAAGATGTAAATTGTAAAAGACGTGTTATAGACAGAAAGCAAGCACTGTTTCCTTAAGCAAAGCAAGCCTTAACAAAGGTTTCTTTTGGTCTTCATAACACTTATAAAATATTAGTAGATCTGTTAGTTATCTCTGTGCAGTGTGGCATATTGACATGATGGTAAAATGACTCATTAATATGAAGGATTCACAGGTCTTCTACTAAATATGAAATACCAAGAGAAATGTGTCTCACTTAAGCCACCTCAGACCACTGCAAAGTGAAGTTTTGTTAGTAGGTGACATTAGAGAGATGAATAAACACTTTACTGATGCTTTGTAAGTGTTATGAATACACAGAGAAGTGTATGTTAGGGTCTTGTTACACAATAGATGCAATTTTGCAGTACCTAAACTAAAGTGTTACCATTGAGCCTTTCTGTGACAACTCCAGCCTTCCTTAGGATTCTCATTTGTTCAGTGAGAAAGCTTTGTATAGGATATTACTTAACTTTAAATTTTGATATTAAATATGATTTGGCCTTTATCTGGCAGCCATTCTCTTTCTATAATCTATGTGATTGTTGTTCATCATTTGTTTTATTTCTTTTCTATAGAATGTCATAAAATGTCATCAAGACCTTGTCATGCTCTCTGTCATGCAGTTTGTGACATTTTACCATTTAGGTGGCATATTTCTGCTCGTCCTTTTTGTGTGCTGTGTCTATGCATGCGGTCTGTAATGTCATTGGCAACCATGCTCTTTAATGTCGAACCTCATACTCTGGAATCTTCTGAACTTTGTAAAAGGAAAACCCTGTAATAAAACAAAAACGAATTTCTCACGATTTTTCATTTGAATTTAATTTGTTTTTATATTTTCTGTTCTTATTTTCATTCTCTGCAGAACAAGCCTTGCCCTGTTCTCTGTTTTCAATCAGTCTTCGTTTTTTTTTTTTTTAAATTTGGCCTCAAAGAATTTCCACCTCTCATTCATTCTCTCTCAGAAAAAAGATGAATACTCATCTGACCATTTTATGAGGAAACCTAAGCAGTAACAAGAAGACATCAGACAATTAAAAATGAGTGACCTCAGACATGTGGAAATTACATTCTAGATAAGGTGACGAATCCCCAAATTTAATTATAATTTGCAAAAGCTCTCCAACAGTTAGTGGTTAAATAAGAAATGCTCCAGTAAAAATGTCAGTGCCAGGGTTGCATTGGCTTCTATTGTCATTATGAAAGAATCAGAGCAGAAAGTGCTTTGATAGTGAGAAAAGCGCTATATAAATGTTAAAAATTATTATTAAGTCTATGCTACCAAAGAGAATGTTAAAAAGAGAAAAAAATGGCAATGACTCAGTAATTTAACTTGTTTGTGTAATTTTGTGACACACAGGCTAAGTAGTTGTTTCTTCCTCTTCCTACCTCACATAGCTACACTTTCTGTCTAAATAGAAACTTGGGCATTGTAACGTACTCTTATTTGTATGTCCCAGTATCTTGGAGCAATATTGGTATCTTCAACCCTGGACAAAACTTGGACTTGCTTTGTAAACCCAATCTTTCTGGCAGGGCCTTTTCTAGTTATTGTGAGCTCTAAGCATTAAATACATTTTGGGCCCCTATCCCAATTCATCCTTATTCTGTGTGTGATTTGGGGGGTCCCAACTGGCTGTAGAGACCTAAGTGGTCTCTTAGCTTGCTTATGCCCAGAAATTCACCTATTGCCAATGGTGAAGATGGCTAGAACTGGGATTACAGGAAGTAAGAACTCCTGAGCTTTACTTAGCTATGGGTAGTGTTGTTGTAAACTTTTGCCTTAATACTGCTGCTTTATAGCATCACAGGTATACAGCTTTATCTCCATGTGGAGAGCTGCTTTAAGCAAAGCAACTTACTAACACAGCACAAGCAGCCCAAATGGTTAACCTATACCTG